>NC_084594.1:45826768-45839268 GCF_033807715.1 Cololabis saira
CACGCACGCACGCACGCACGCACGCACGCACGCACGCACGCACGCACGCACGCACGCACACACACCTACGCACACCTATACACACACACACCTACACACACACACCTACACACACACACACACACACACACACACACATCACTAATCTGGGCCGTTATGTGACACCATACTGGTCGTAGTGAAATGCCAGTTCCTCATGCAGCGTAGTTTAGTAACTGTATAATTAGTGATGCACCCATCAGGAGGGCCGCTCACCGATCAGAATCAGTAACTGCCGATCCCGATATTGCCGATCACAGCGGGAAATCCATAAATTCGTCAATAGTGTTGTCTCATACGCACAACACTGACATTGTATTATTAGGTATAAAAATTAGGAGATGAGAAAGTATCTGTAAGCCATAATCAGCAATATTAAAATAATAAAAGGCTTGCAATATTTCAGTTGATTTGTAATGAATCCAGAATATATGACATTTTAGTTTTTTTAATTTTATTACAGAAAATAAAGAACTTTAACACAATATTCAAATTTTCTGAGACAGTCCTGTACATTTATATCGGAGTGAGACAATTTCCTTTCTTCCTCTGTGAAGGCAGAGCTACCGCTCCACGTGGAGCGTCTGGTCCAGTCGGTGAAGGCTCTCTGCAGCTCGCTGGCGGCCGTGGAGACGCCTGACGTGACGGCCGCCCTCAGCCAGCTCCCAGCATGCCCCTGTCGGCTGCAGCCCAAGGTCCTGAAGGTGAGGCGTGGACGGAAAGCGTCGGGCCGTTTCCTCCTGACAAAAGTCCCGGATCACGTGATCATTCCTCTTTTGTCTTTTCTTCTCCATGTTTCCTCCCAGGATGCTTCAGTGCTGGCTATCAGAGAGAACAGAGGTATGATCACTGCTGTACACGTCTGGACACACAAGGGTGGCAGGGGCATTCACGTGGCACAGGATTTCTTTTTTAGGGGTTTAATCAAGTATAAAAGGAATGCGTAGACGTCACAGATGCGACTTCACAGCGGGTTACGCCCACTGAGTGTCAGAAAGACTGAGTGTCGGAAAGACTGAGTGTCGGAAAGACTGAGTGTCAGAAAGACTGAGTGTCGGAAAGACTGAGTGTCGGAAAGGCTGAGTGGCAGAAAGACTGAGTGGCAGCGTAAACTTTCAGTTTGAGCAACTGGAAAACATCTAAAATGGGAAAAAGCTGTTGTGCGATCGACTGTACTCATAGATTTAGCAAGAAATCAGAGTTATCGTTTTACAGACTTCCGAAAAATAAGCTTAAGAGAGACAAATGGATCGCTGCAATTCACAGAAACAACTGGATTCCAGGCACTGAAATGTGGATTTGTGGTTCCCATTTTGTATCAGGTAATGTTGGATTTTTGGGTAGCTAACGTTAAACGGTCAAATCATAAAGTTCAGTGTCCTCATCACTTTAATTTCTACAACAAATCCTGCCTTGAAGTCGGACCAAGCATCAAGACTTTTGTATCTTCAAGCTTTGCTTCGTGTATTTCCCCGGTGTAGAAATTAAGTACAAATAAATATCAGGAAACTGGATTCGTGGACAAATATTAATGTCCATGGACCACTGGTTCTTGGTAACTGTACCAAATATTAATGTCCATGGACCACTGGTTCTTGGTAACTGTACCAAATATTAATGTCCATGGACCACTGGTTCTTGGTAACTGTACCAAATATGAATGTCCATGGACCACTGGTTCTTGGTAACTGTACCAAATATTAATGTCCATGGACCACTGGTTCTTGGTAACTGTACCAAATATTAATGTCCATGGACCACTGGTTCTTGGTAACTGTACCAAATATTAATGTCCATGGACCACTGGTTCTTGGGGTAACTGTACGGGTCACTGTCAAGTCCAACTGACTTTAATTTAAGCTGATAATCAGCTGTTATCCCGTCTTCTCCAGTAGTTGCAGCTGTTTTTGCTGATGTTTTGCCAGTGCGGGTAAGGGGGCTGGTCCAGTGACGTCAATGCAAACCCTCTATTACCAAATGTTTCCTTCACTTTGAAGTTATATTTGTTTCCATTTGTCTCATTTTCTTGTCATTAAAAATCATTACATTTTTATTGCTAAAGTTACTCAACTACTATATAATCTAATTTTTGTCCCTATCCTCTCTTTCCAGTAGTAGTTGGGGGGGTGGGGGCATGATGTTATTCAATTAAATTCAAAATGCTTTATTAACCCGTGAAGGGCAATTGACTAACTAATTCACTTATTCAAAACTACTCACTGTCCTGGAAGTCTCTTCTCTTCTCTGAACTCTGAGCGTTAGAGTGTAATCTCCGTGTGGTGTGTCTGCCCTGCAGACAGAGTGGTGGAGCGGCTCACCGCCGCCATCCTGGACCTGGTGGAGCTGTACTGCAGCACCTTCAACGCCAACTTCCACACCGTCCCGCAGAGCCAGAGCTGCACGGCGCCGGTGCAGGAGGCCGGCGTGGTCACCAACGTGCTGTCCTTCAGCGTGTACGCCGCCCACCGCATCCCCATCACCTGGGCCGCCAGGTAGAGCCGCACAATCACACCCACCACGTTACCATGCAGTCAACATTCAGGTTATTGCTAGGGTTATTGCTAATATTACGGTGACTGAAACATTCAGAATATTCCGTTTACATGGAAATTAATCATTCGGGATAGTTTAAGATTAAGATTCCCAGAATATTCACATTTTTTGAGATAGGATATTTGAGTTTTCTTAAACTGTAAGCCATGATCAGCAATATTAAAATAATAAAAGGCTTGCAATATTTCAGTTGATTTGTAATGAATCCAGAATGTATGACATTTTAGTTTTTCTAATTGCATTGCAGAAAATCACAATATTCAAATTTTCTGAGACAGTCCTGTATGCCTGTTTGCTCACGCATGGAAACAGATTATTCTGAATGTTTCAGTAACCGGAATATTGACCGTAACCCGGATTTTAACTGCTTGTAAACGTAGTCCCAGCGGCAGGTACTGCATGAGTCTGGGCTGTGGACGTTAACTCCTGCTCTGCTCTCTCGTCGGCAGTTACGAGGGCTTCTTCCTGTCCTGCTCCCTGACCCACGGCGGGGCGGAGCTGTGCGCGCCGCAGCACACCAGCAAGCAGTCGGTCAGCAAGTACCTGTTCCACCTGGTGGTGTGGGACCAGAGGTGAGAACTCACGCACCATCAGCAGCCGCTCCACTTCTATCAGGGTTCAGACGCTTGGAAAAAACCTGGAAAAGTCAGGGAATTTGAAAATGTCATTTTCAGGTCCTGGAAAAGTTTTGGAAACATAAGTTCACCCCAAAGGTTTTGGAAAAGTCAGAGAATTTATTTTACTCACTTAATGTTAACATTTAGTAATAACAGCCTATAAGGTAGATTTAAAATTGATCAATAAATATTTTGTATAGAAAAGTCTGGCGCGTTCTCACGCGTGACGTGCCGAGCATCGGTTAGTATTACAGTTATTAGTTATATTAGATTACTATACAACATATACTGCAACATATTGCTGGTATATCAGTGTTAGTTTAAACATGTTTATTTTGTATAAAACCATAATTGTCATTAGATCTCCACTGTAGTGACTTTTTACATAGTTTTATTCCTATATTTCATTCGTACATTGTTTTAGAGGTCATGTATAGTCATGGAAACTTGCTGCCAAGTCATGGGAAAGTCATGGAAATGTGTTGGTTAAAATGTGTATGAACCCTGTTCTATGACATGAATAATAAACAATTTGTACGGCACCTTTTATAACACAGTTACAAAGTTTTGTATAGTAAAATCTTCAAGCAAAAAAATAAAAAAATCCCCAAGGCAAATAAAAGAAGTGACATGTACTTGTGAACGGACCTTGGGTTCTACTGGCTGTGGAGAGTTCAGAGATCAGAACCCGTCCAGCTGACGAGCCGTCACACTGTTGCATTATGCATTTATCCAATTCAATTTTATTTATATAGCGTCTATTACAACAGAAGTTGTCTCTAGGATCTTTCCAGAGACCCAGAACATAAACCCTCGAGCAATTATTACTTAAACAATGGTAGGTAAAAACTCCCCTAGTGGGAGAAAAACCTTAAGCCAAACAGTGGGAAGGAAAAACTTTTTATGACATTTCCAGCGCTTTTCCACTAGTACCTACTTAGCCCAACTCGACTCGCCCTCGTTTCTTTTCAATACCCAGATCAGAAGTAGGAGGTTGGAGAAGCTGCTGTGACGTATTTAATTGTGTATCTAAAGGAAAAAGACAACAACACTAAAGATGTAGAACCTGGAGGAGATGATAGATGTGCTGCTGGGTCTATGGATTGTGTTTGATATCAAGTTAAAAAATGAGAGTGAGAGAAGTTTCAAGCAGCGGCGCTTTTTTGTTAGTTTGTCTCTGTGCTGCTGAACAGTCATCTGGAGCTGTGAGCAGCTATGAAGAGACAGAGCTCCTGGTAGATCTGGTCGTTCCTTATCTCCGTCTAGATCTTTTTAATTCTCTCCTCAGCACCAGGTTTATGAACATCTGACCCTCAGAGTTGGATCAAACAGACTTTTGCTGCCATTGTCTGTTGAATAAAATGAACCAGAATCCGTCAGAGTCTCTTTCTCTGATTTCCTCCTCCTGACTCAGACGTCTGACTCCAACCCCCCGACCAATCGGTGGCCTGTAGTGTGATGATGTCAGATACAGCCGACTCAGCAGCTTAGAACATCGGCAGAATAGATACAGAAAAGTATCTACTCAGCACATTAGACCCCTGGTGAGAAAGAACCAAACTGAGGAGAGTCGAGTCGGGCTGAGTAGGAACTAGTGGAAAATAACTGTCAGGTATGGTGATTTTTATATGAAGATAAAATGGTGTCATCAGCATAAAAGAGCTGTCTTGTCTGTGAGTTATATGTCCCAAAAAAAAAGTGGTCCTAAAAGCGAGCCCTGAGGCGTACGTACGGGGTCGTAACCGTTCCCCCTCTCCCTCTCCCTCTCCCTCTCCCTCTCCCTCTCCCTCTCCCTCCCTCTCCCTCCCTCTCCCTCTCCCTCCCTCCCCCTCCCACAGGGTGTGCTTCCCCGTGCAGATCAACCAGCTCCCCCGGGAGTCCCAGCTGACGGTGATGCTGTACGCCAGCCCGCTGCCGCCCCCCGGAGGAACGGAGGACAAGGTGAAGCAGCGGCGCGGCGCCGAGGCGCTGGGCTGGGTCACCATGCCGCTCTTCAACTTCAGACAGTGAGGCTGCTTCTGGATTCTTTTGATTTGAAGATTTTATTTCCAACATGCATGTTAAAAAAAGAATACAAAAAAGTATCAGTACATATATATATAAATATATATATATATATATATATATATATATATATATATATATATATATATGTATATATATATGTATATGTGTGTGTGTATGTGTATATGTATGTGTATGTATATGGGGCAGACCTCACGGATCCACCAACATGTTCCAAACAGAGTAGGATTGAAGTAAACACTTATCCAGTCCTACCCCTGAACCTTACATACATTCTTACATATAACAAGAGTTTCAATAAACTTACTTATAAAACACTCATAACCAAACACCCCTACTTTAATAACTATTCAATATAGTGATATAATACTCAATTATATGGATATATAAATATAGTCAAAAACAAAGCAAACAAAAGAAAAGAAAACAAACGCCCAGCATTTAGTTGTGCTACTATGTATGTATGTAATAATAGAAGTAATTATAATGCATAGTATTTATATATATATATATATATATATATATATATATATATATATATATATATATATATATATATATATATATATATTATTATCATTACTTAACTATAATACTTCAATATAATAGAGAACAATAGACAGCAATGGTATAACAATATACTTGAATAACTACCGTATAGAAGAGTAGATATGTCCCTTATTTGTATTTCTGAAAGGTGGCAGGTCACCCTCGCGTTAGTGTTTCCTGTCTCATGACGAGACGGCCGCTCACGTCGGCCGGTAACAAGGTCACCAGGATCATTCTCGTGTTTCAGCCTCTGCATGAGCTGCTACAAAGACTGCTCTCTAACATCACAGCGTTGTTGTTCCTGCTCATCACTCAGCAGTAGAACAGTGAGGAGGCAGCAGATAGGGTTGCCAACTCCCTTTAAAATAAATCAGGGACAAGTGCAGGGTCAACCCGGTTGCCTTCACCCTTCCTGGCGTGGTGAATTTTCTTCAGCCCCTTTTTTTGTGAGTGAAACGATTTTTTAACTATTTGTCTCAAACTTGAATTGAATTAGATGCATATTTTTGAATGCCATGAACACATGGAAAACAAATTATTATCCAGCAATTCACTTTAATACAAAATAACAAGATGAACTGAATAAAATAAGTATCTTTCTTAAACAGAAACCTGTCCTGCTTAACTTAAAATTGTATAAATTAATATAAAACAATAGAAAGAAAGCAGAACATCCATTCTGTAATAGTGCACATTTTTAGTTCAATAACAAAAGTGCAAACAAAGTCTGTAGAAAACTTCTACAGTTGTAGTAAAACAGAAAAAAATAACTCATGAACTCAACAGCTCAATGCCATTTTCCATTGGCATGTTATGACTATTTTCTGACTCTCACAGTAATACGGGACAAAGTGCGTCCCTTTTCAGCTCAATACGGGACGTACTTTAGTTTATACAGGACTGTCTCAGAAAATTAGAATATTGCGATTTTCTGTAATGCAATTACAGAAACAAAAATGTCATACATTCTGGATTCATTACAAATCAACTGAAATATTGCAAGCCTTTTATTATTTTAATATTGCTGATCATGGATTACAGCTTAAGAAAACTCAAATATCCTATCTAAAAAAATTAGAATATTCTGGGAATCTTAATCTTAAGCTGTAAACCATAATCAGCAATATTAAAATAATAAAAGGCTTGCAATATTTCAGTTGATTTGTAATGAATCCAGAATGTATGACATTTTTGTTTTTGTAATTGCATTACAGAAAATCACAATATTCTAATTTTCTGAGACAGTCCTGTAAATATGGGACAATTCCGTTTTTCAAGGGACGGTTGGCAACCCTACGACAGCAGCTTCCCGTTGAACTCCTGATTTCAGATCCAGTCGTTTGAATCTGCTTACTCCGGTGAAGTGGATGTTTCAGTTCCTGTCATCAGTCGGAGTCTCCCCAGCTCTCTCTCGTCTCTGAGAGCAGAAGCTCACCTGGTTTCTGTCTCTCTGCAGCGTTCTGACCTGCGGCAGGAAGCTGCTGGGTCTGTGGCCGTCGACGCCGGGGGGAAGTGGGAACGCCCGCAGCAGCTCCCCCAACTTCAGCCAGCCGGACAGCGTCATCCTGCAGGTGACGCCTGAACACGCACAGAGCTGGGAGGGAGATGATGACACGGGGAATGACCATGTCAGGTTGACAGGACCGGCAGAAGCAGTAGTGGAGCATATCAGAGCTAAAACAGAAACAAACGCCGCTTCAAATAAAATAGACCCTTGGCAAATGAAATAAACGCTGGAAACAAAAAGAAACGCTGCTGCAAATAAAATAAAAAAACAACGCAAATAAAAAAGCCACAACGGAAGTGAATTATCGGGGACTATTTATGCTGATGCACCGGTGTTTTTGGCCTAACACATTAAAAATGACACGTAGCGACGTTGAACACTAACCTTTTCTCCTTCGTTGTTCTTCCTATTCCTCGCTCTTCCTATTCTATCCTTTTCATCTTCTTCTTCTCCTCTCACGTAAAAAACACCGGTGCATCAGCAAAAATAGTCCCCGGTAATTCACTTCCGTTGTGGCTTTTTTATTTGAGTCATTTTTTTTATATTTGCAGCGGCGTTTGTTTCTGTTTGCAGCGTTTCTCTTATTTTCAGCAATGGCGGGTCTCGGCCACCGTATGCTCCCACCACTCGTCCCAAACAGAGCTCAGAGCTCATGCAGCTCCTCCACCAGCTCTGGACTCCCCTGTGAGCTGGGGGGTCCTGGTGTGGCCACATCTGAAAAGTTGGCATTCAGAAAGAAAAGAGGAGAAGCTCTGCCCACCTGACTGCTGTGGTTCTTTCCCACCAGGGGTCTAACGTGCAGAGTAAATACTTTTCTGTATCTATTCTGCCGAGGTTCTAAGCTGCTGAGTCGGCTGTATCTGACATCATCACACTACAGGACACCGATTGGTCGTTGTTTTGACCTTTGTGCTGTCTTCAGGTCAAGGAAGGAGGAAGAGAAGAAGGGAGGAAGGAAGGAAGGAAGGAAGGAAGGAAGGAAGGAAGGAAGGAAGGAAGGAAGGAAGGAAGGAAGGAAGGAAGGAAGGGAGGGAGGGAGGGAGGGAGGGAGGGAGGGAGGGAGGGAGGGAGGGAGGGAGGGAGGGAGGAAGGAAGGAAGGAAGGAAGGAAGGAAGGAAGGAAGGAAGGAAGGAAGGAAGGAAGGAAGGAAGGAAGGAAGGAAGGAAGGAAGGAAGGAAGGAAGGAAGGAATGGAGGGAGGGAGGGAGGGAGGGAGGAAGGAAGGAAGGAGAAAGAAGGAAGGGAGAAAAGAAGGAAGGAAGAATAAAAAGAAGAAAAGAAAGAAGGAAGGAAGGGAGAAAAGAATGGAGGAAGGAAGGAAGAATGAAAAGAAGGAAAGAAAGAAGGAAGTAAGGAGGGAAGGAAGAATGAAAAGAAGAAAAGAAAGAAGGAAGGAAGGGAGAAAAGAAGGAAGGAAGGGAAAAAATAGGAAGGGAAGAAGGAAGGAGAGAGCGGAAGGAAGGAAGGAAACAAGGAAAGAAGGAAGGAAGGGAGAAAAGAGGAAGGGAAGAAGGAAGGAGAATTAGGTCATTTTGACCCGAAGACAGCACAGGGGTTAAATTTATATCAAATAAATCCCACAGAACAAGCAGCAGATATATCAACTCATCCACGTTCTCCGTCTTTGGCGCCTTTACTTCGTTTGTGTCGCACAATCAAATATGTCACAACAGCTTCACTCCAACCTCCTACTTCTGATCTGGGTATTGAAAAGAAACGAGGGCGAGTGGAGTGGAGTCGGCTCAGTAGGTGCTAGTGGTGACATCTGTCCCCCGTCTCCCCCGTCTCCCCCGTCTCCCCCTCAGGTGGATTTCCCCACGTCGTCCTTCGAGGTTCGCTTCAGCACTCCTCCTCCCGCAGAGTTCTGTCCTCAGTACGACTTCAGCCGGCTGGACACCGTGAGCCAGATCCAGCTGCAGGACGTGCTGCACAAGAAGGCCTTCTTCTGGTGGGTCTGCACACGCGTGGCTGTGGGGGAGTGTGTGGTGTCTGCTGTGTAACGGTGTGGTGTCTGCTGTGTAACGGCGTGGTGTCTGCTGTGTAACGGTGTGGTGTGTGGTGTCTGCTGTGTAACGGCGTGCTGTGTAACGGTGTGGTGTGTGCTGTGTAACGGTGTGGTGTGTGGTGACTGCTGTGTAACGGTGTGGTGTGTGGTGACTGCTGTGTAACGGTGTGGTGTCTGCTGTGTAACGGCGTGGTGTGTGGTGTCTGCTGTGTAACGGCGTGGTGTCTGCTGTGTAACGGCCTGGTGTCTGCTGTGTAACGGCGTGGTGTCTGCTGTGTAACGGCCTGGTGTCTGCTGTGTAACGGTGTGGTGTCTGCTGTGTAACGGTGTGGTGACTGCTGTGTAACGGCGTGGTGTGTGGTGTCTGCTCTGTAACGGTGGAGTGTGTGGTGTCTGCTGTGTAACGGCGTGGTGTGTGGTGTGTAACGGCGTGGTGTGTAACGGTGTGGTGTCTGCTGTGTAACGGTGTGGTGTCTGCTGTGTAACGGCGTGGTGTGTGGTGTGTAACGGTGTGGTGTCTGCTGTGTAACGGCGTGGTGTGTGGTGTCTGCTGTGTAACGGTGTGATGTCTGCTGTGTAACGACGTGGTGTGTTTTCAGGCTGACGGTGGAGGACAAGCGTCTGCTGTGGGAGAAGAAGGCCTTCTGCCAGGCGGAGAGCGCGGCGCTGCCGCTGGTCCTGGCCAGCGCCCCCTGCTGGCAGTGGGCCTGTCTGCCCGACATCTACGCCCTGCTCAGGCAGTGGGCCTGTCTGGGTCACCTGGACGCCCTGGGACTGCTGCACGCCTCGTGAGTCCTCCCCCCGTCCTCACTCACACACAACATCAAGCTCTTGGAGCTCTCTGAGCTCTCTGAGCTCTCTGAGCTGATCACCTGACTGGTGTCCGTGTCCTCAGGTTCCCGGACCAGGAGCTGAGGAGGACGGCGGTCCAGTGGATGGACTCCATCTCCGACTCGGAGCTGCTGGAGTTCCTGCCTCAGCTGGTGCAGGTAAAGCCTGATTGATGGTCCGTGTTAAATCAACGCAGAGCCTACACCGTAGGGTACGTGGGAGCAGAGCCGTCTGGGAGATTTGTGACACCCTGTGCGAAATGGCCGGGGGGGGCTCGCGCAAAATTTTTGGGTTTTTCGGGTCTGATCGGGTGTCAATATGCGCAATTTTAACTCTCCAATTAGCAAAATACTGGATACCTTCCCCTGCCTCATCATCATCTCTTGCCTCGACGCGGGCCCCCACGGCTGCTTGAGACCCGGTCGGATCGGTGATTTTTGTAACAAATGTATCAAACGAGCCTTTCAGAGAGGCATTAAACTCTTCCATTTTCTTTAGTTTTTTTCTTTTTTCATCCCCTGATGGAAATTTCCTGAATATGTCTCGTTCTCTCGACATTGTGTGACAGTTTGTTCCAACTCCACCGTCTGGATCAGAGCAGCTTGTGTCTGCGCTTGGTCTGATCAGTTGTATCGAACAACAGACACGCGCATCATTGCACATATATTTATTGATATGCACAGACTAGTACACATTTAGGTCTGTAATGGAACGTGACTGTTGATATTTATAAGGGAAAGAAGGAAAAAAAATGAAAAAAAAAAAAAAACGGACCATAGCGCGAGGCCCCGCGCGGTCGCGTGGTTCGCACACCCCTTGCGGCGGCCCTGTGTGGGAGTTTCTCCGTAGCCTGACCTGCACCTCCCAAAAAATGGAACAACGCCGACCAAGAGGGCTGTGATTGGCTCGCTTGGTAGCAACGCATTTCCGGTTCGTGAGCAAGTCGTGAACTTTCAGCGCTCTTTTCTTCGTGTGTGTGTGATTTATTTATTTTTTTGGGGAGGTTGTTTTGGTTTTTTGCACAGTAGTTGTCCTTATCTCTTTCAGTACGTTTCCATGCAGCAGTTCAATCGGGTTTCTGATCGTATAAGACATCGTTTGGACTATTGAACTGCGTGTAAACACCTGAACCCGATCTACTTCGGACCTATTTCTGCAACACCTAGAGCAACACCTAGATAACTCGTTCACAGTCGGAATTTTAACGCCATGTATACGGAGACATCAGATATTGCAGTCTGAGCATGCTGGAGAATTTCCTCTGGGGCTTCACCCGGAAGTGAAAGGAGACAGTGCATGTTAAATAGTTGTTTAAACACCTTTAAAAAGATGGTGAAAGAGATAACAGAAGCTTCATCAGGACACCGGAGCAGATCAAAATAAAGTGGAAAAATATACGGAAGGCGTAACATTGGCGCCAAACAAAACAACCGTCAACCGGAAGTGGCTCTTTGTTGAGATGGTTACAATGGTTACCATGGTTACAGCGCCACATAGGGTCACGGAGTCTTGGGGTTTTGCACGAAATGGAGTGACGTAGAAGTCCGAAGGGTTCACGACGGTGTCACGGCAACGGCGTAGGTTTCTGGTTGGTTTAACGCAGAACCTTAAATCAGCCTTAACTCTGCAGACACCCCCCCTGAAACCTCCTCTGGGGGTCACATGACTTTTCCACTCAAGAGCCCCACACGTGGTCCAGCCCCACGGACGGACAGCTCATCTGAGGTTTACTGTATACCTGTCCGTCTGTCTGTCTGTTCCAGGCGCTGAAGTACGAGTGTTACCTGGACAGCTCTCTGGTTCGCTTCCTCCTGCGGCGAGCCATCGGAGACGTTCGCATCGCTCACTACCTCTTCTGGTGAGATCTGTGGTTTATCTCTCTCTCTCTCTCTCTCTCTCTCTCTCTCTCTCTCTCTCTCTCTCTCTCTCTCTCTCTCTCTCTCTCTCTCTCTCTCTCTCTCTCTCTCTCTCTCTCTCTCTCTCTCACAAACACACAGTACTCCAGTTGTAAAAAATAATATCAGGGGGGATGGTGGATTTGATCATATGGGGACAGATAATTTGTGCTGATTACAAATAATATAATATATTACAAATAATAGCAGTGACCAAAACAGCTGCAGAAATACTGCAGGAATGACATAGCAGCAGTTAAATGCAGCCTTCTGTAAGCTTTAAATATCCACTGGGCTTACATCAAATACATCAAAACACAACAATAAAAAACACTTTTCTGAACTTATCAATATGACTCTGTCCTTCACAGGATAAGTAAAATGGATCACTGCAAAAACTCACAATCTTAACAAGAATATTTGTCTTATTTCTAGTTAAAATGTCTCATTTTAGTAAAAAAAAATCTCATTACACTTAAA
>NC_084594.1:45844268-45939268 GCF_033807715.1 Cololabis saira
AAGTGCTTCTCCACAGGACGAGGGCGGGGTGAGACGGGCAGGGGGGGAGGGGGCGGGGTCAAAGATCCTCTATACAGAAGATCACGCATTACCGTTCCTGCCACTGGTATGAAACGGTATCCACTTCCTGTCTCCTAAGTGGGCGCCCCTCTCCCCACATCGTTTTGGAAGTGTTGTGAACCAGATACAGTACAACTTTAATATTTGCGCCTTATTTTCCCGCTCTTTTTTTTTATCTGCTACCTTTATTTCTGATATCAACCCAGTACAAGATCATCGGATCAGTCTAATATTCTTTTTTTCCCTTCCAAAAAGACTTCAATAATAACAAAAACAATATTATTAAGCAAAGAAGCAAGTTTTATTTTAGTTTTAAAGTTTATCTGATGTGAAAACGACTTTGGCAGTTCTGCAGTGACCGACGACTCTGAGCAGAGCTATGTATTATTATATTATTATATTATATTATTAGCTATGAGAGCCAAATCTCACGAGAGTGTGTTGCTCAGACAGAGACAGGTCTCAAACAAAGTTCATTTTCTCCTAATCTGTCGGTCTGAAAATTGCCATTTTGGTGTCAGAATGTTCAGAAGGTTTGTGTCTTTTGAAAAATGGGTCCCATATTTACTTAGGTTACTATGGGGCGAAGGAATTGGTAATAATCTGTGCTCACGTTCACTTTTCCTATAGGACTCAATAGACTCAGGACCTGCTGTTAGTCTCCTAAAGGGGCGGGGCAGTGGGGAAACCCATGTGACACAGATACAGGAAACACAACCGTAGTGGGGGGTAGAGTTTACAATAAAACGTCTCTGGCGGGGGGTGATGGGCAGGGGTGTCTCTGGTCACGTTTCCACATAGCCGGGTATTTACAAAAACGGATATTTCCCCCTCTACATTTTGAAAAATACCCTTGTTTACGCATAAATCCGCTGTTAAGGTGCTATGAGCAGCCAAACCTACAGGGGGCAGTGTAACGAGAAGATAAAGTCATGCTAGCCAATCAGAATCCTGGGAAAAAACATCAACAAATGACACGAGTAACTTCCAGTTACTTCCAAGATGAACCAGAGTCTTTGGTTTGGAGTGACAGAGAAGTGGAGTTACTTTTAAGTGTGATGTTAGAATATAAAACAGGTAAAATACAAGAAAATATTGACGGTGGCCAAACAAATTGTAAACACAGGTCGCGCTCATGACGCTGGTGACGTTTCTGTCTCATAATGTGACGTTCAGAAGCCTAAATCTCAGTTTCCCTCCGTTTACAAGCAAACGTGAAGACGGAGTTTTTGCGAATCTCCACTTTGGCCGGATTTTCAGAAGTGATGGTTTTTGGAGACTTTGAGCTTCGTTTTCGTGTAAACCAACGGCCAAAACGCATGAAAACACCAGCGTTTTTGCTACGTGTAAACGGGGGCCTCTCTGGACAGGCGTGTCCCTGCAGGACGGCCGTGTCCCTGCAGGACAGGCGTGTCCCTGCAGGACAGGCGTGTCCCTGCAGGACAGGCGTGTCCCTGCAGGACGGCGTGTCCCTGCAGGACGGCGTGTCCCTGCAGGACGGCCGTGACAGCTTGTGTGGTACCTGTCCACAGGTATGGTGGAGATGATTCCTCAGGCCGACACTCTGAGGAAGATCCAGGTGGAACATGGAGTCACGGGCTCGTTCAAAGACCGGACTCTGGCGGACTGGCTGCAGAAGCACAACCCCACCGATGAGCAGTACGACAAGGTAAAACCAAGGCTCCTGTTTTCAGAAGAAGAACAATCATGTTTAAGTCAGGTCAAAACAAGACATGGAATTTGACTTGGTTATTTTCGCTCACTGTGTACAGTAAATAGACAAATGACGGCTCTTATTATCATATATACAATTTCAAAGTGAAAGGTGCAGCAGTATGAGGTAGTTATAATTATTGAAAGGTGCATTGTTACAGAATATGATTGTGGTTATTAGGGCCCGAGCACTTACAGTGCTAAGGCCCTATTGTATCTGTAGGAATTATTCTTCGTATTATTTTTCTGACGAAAGGAGGGCCTTTTTGCCCCCCTAAACGTGCCTTAAAGAAAAGTCTCTTGGCGCCATGGCTGAAACCGAACAGAGAGTCGGCCATTTTGAAAATTTTGAATTAATCGTGTAATTTTGGCGCAATTTATGCCATTCCTTCGACAGTTAATACGGCCCGAACCGTAACGTGCACCCAGGTGTGTTATACATCAAAATATGCGTCTCCATCCTGCGACTACGCGCATTACTTTTCTCTTTCAAAAGTGTTACCGTGGCGACGCTAGACGCCAAAAAGCGCATCCTCCCTTCATCTGATTGGTCCGTTCCCCAAAAGTCACCAAATTTTGCATGCAAGCCAGGCCTGGCGATAAATTTGATATTTCATGGTTTGCATTAATGGGCGTGGCAAAATGACTCAACAGCGCCCCCTAGAAAACCTTTCTTTACCATAACTTTTGAATGGTTTGACATAAAGACTTGTGGGTGGTGTCATCTGTATTGAGTCCTTGACCATAATTGGTGAAAATTAGCCCCGCCCCTTCTTCTGATTGGTTCTCCCTTTTTTATGCTATAACTTTTGAATGGTTTGACATAGGAAGTCGTGGTTGGTGTCATTTCTGATATGCTTATGGGGGGGTGGTGGCCATGAGTGCGAGGGCCCGTTCATCGCTGCTTGCAGCTTTAATTATTCTTATTATTTTTCTGACGAAAGGAGGGAAAAGTCTCTTGGCGCCATGGCCGAAACCGAACAGGATGTCGGCCATTTTGAACATTTTGAATTAATCGCGTAATTTTGGCGCAATTTATGCCATTCCTTCGGCAGTTAATACGGCCCGAACCGTAACGTGCACCCAGGTCTGTTATACATCAAAATATGCGTCTCCATCCTGTGACTACGCGCGTTACTTTTCTCTTTCAAAAGTGTTACCGTGGCGACGCTAGACACCAAAAAGCACGCCCCCCCTTCATCTGATTGGTCCATATTTGATAGTTCCCCAAAAGTCACCAAATTTTACATGCAAGCCAGGCCTGGTGATAAATTTGATATTTCATGGTTTGCATTAATGGGCGTGGCCTAACGGCTCAACAGCGCCCCCTAGAATACTTTTCTCTGCCATAACATTTGAATAGTTTGACATAAAGAGTCGTGGGTGGTGTCATCGGACTCGGTATTGAGTCCTTGACCATAATTGGTGAAAATTAGCCCCGCCCCTTCTTCTGATTGGTTGTCCCTATTTTCTGCTATAACTTTTGAATGGTTTGACATAGAGAGTCATGGGTGGTGTCATCAGACTCTGTATTGAGTCCTTGACCTTGATTGGCCTGTATTAGCCCCGCCCCTTCTTCTGATTGGTTGTCCCTATTTCCTGCTATAACTTTTGAATGGTTTGACATAGGAAGTCGTGGGTGGTGTCATGTCTGATATGCTTATGGGGGGCGGTGGCCGTGAGTGCGAGGGCCCGTTCATCGCTGCTTGCAGCTTTAATTCTTCTTATTATTATTATTCCTTCTGACGAAATGAGGGCCTTTTTGCCCATCTAAATGTGCTCCAAAAGTCACCCCTAGAAAACTTTGTGCCTCAAGCCCCACAATACGGTTTGACGTACATGCACGAAAATCGGTACACACCTATATCATGTCTCAACTTAAAGAGTTGGTGCTGGAGCTCTGCTGGAGCTCTGCTGGAGCTCTGCTGGAGCTCTGCTGGAGCTCTGTTGCTCTCAGCTCCGGCAGCACGTGTTGGGGATGTTCCTTCAGTAGTGACATCAGGAACATCAGCAGCTGAGCTCCAAGCTAAAGTAGCTAGCATGGACTTAAGTACGGGTGGGTGTTGGTTGTGACGGTCACCGATCAGACGACTGTCGTGTTCTCCCCCCAGGCCGTGGAGAACTTCATCTACTCGTGCGCCGGCTGCTGCGTGGCCACCTACGTCCTGGGAATCTGCGACCGCCACAACGACAACATCATGCTGAAGACCAGTGGCCACATGTTCCACATCGACTTCGGGAAGTTCCTGGGCCACGCGCAGATGTTCGGAAACATCAAACGGTGAGGCGGCGGCCAGCTCGCCCGGCTCGCCCTGGCTGCTTCACACTCGCCGCTTCACACTCGCTACTTCACCCTCGCCGCTTCACACTTGCTGCTCCACACTCACTGCTTCACTCTCAGCTCAGACCGTGACGGTGTGATTCCTGTGACGGTGTGATTCCTGTCC
Organism: Cololabis saira; assembly: GCF_033807715.1. NCBI lineage: Eukaryota > Metazoa > Chordata > Actinopteri > Beloniformes > Belonidae > Cololabis > Cololabis saira. Next base: position 45,848,489 of record NC_084594.1, read on the forward strand.
CGCAGGGACCGCGCTCCGTTCGCCTTCACCTCCGACATGGCCTACGTCATCAACGGAGGAGACAAGCCGTCCAGCCGCTTCCACGACTTTGTGGATCTGTGCTGTGAGGCGTACAACATGATCCGGAAACACGCACACCTGTTCCTCAACCTGCTGGGCCTGGTACCACACACACACACACACACACACACACACACACACACACACACACACACACACACACACACACACACACACACACACACACACACACACACACACACACACACACACACACCCAGGAAGGTGTGGTCTGACGTCCGTGTGTGTCTGTGTGTGTGTCCAGATGTTGTCCTGTGGGATTCCTGAGCTGTCTGACCTGGACGACCTCAAGTACGTCTACGACGCCCTGAGGCCGCACGAGTCTGAGGCCGACGCCACCATGTACTTCACCAGGTGATCTGCTCCACCCGTCTACCCCCATCTGCCCCAGTTACAGCCTGGTCCAGGTTTCTCCTTATGATCCAGGTCCTGGTCCAGGTTTCTCCTTATGATCCAGGTCCTGGTCCAGGTTTCTACCCCCTTATGATCCAGGTCCTGGTCCAGGTTTCTACCCCCTTATGGTCCAGGTCCTGGTCCAGGTTTCTCCTTATGATCCAGGTCCTGGTCCAGGTTTCTACCCCCTTATGGTCCAGGTTTCTTGGCTTAAGGCTTTTCTCTGCCATTGTTTACGTAATAATTGCTTGGGGGTCATGTCTTGTCTCTGGAAAGATCTTAGAGACAACTTCTGTTGTAACAGACGCTATATAAATAAAATTGAATTGAAAAAAGAGCAGAATTTTACAGCAATCAATTACAATTCCATACAACTGTAAAGTTAAGAATATTTCATTTAAGGGCAACCATGCAGTGTTCATGATCAGTCCTGCTTTTCCATGTAAATAGTGATTAAACGGTGTGTTCCCGGCAGGCTGATTGAGTCCAGTCTGGGCAGCGTGGCCACCAAGCTGAACTTCTTCATCCACAACCTGGCTCAGATGAAGTTCGCCTCCACGGAGGAGCGGCCCACGCTGTCCTTCGCTCCTCGGGTCCACACGGCCAAGAGTGACGGCCCCATCAGGAACCTGTACATCTGCAGGCACATCCGCAACCCCAGCAAGGGCTACGTGAGTTACCGTGGCAACAGTCACACAATTAGGCAAACACACAACCCAACCTAGAGGCTCTGGTCATCAGCTCAGCAGCTCATCAGGGGATGGAAATGTATTTGTGTGTGTGTGTGTGTCGCAGGCCTTCGTCATCAAGGTGGAGCGGGACGGCCAGGAGGTGCAGCTGGTCCAGAGGACGTTTGAAGAGTTCCAGGAGTTTCACAGCAAACTGAGACTTATCTTCCCCTCGTCTAAGCTGCCGAGGTACAGGACCCACACGGGGACGGAGACGCACCGGGAAACACACACAACGCATGGCTGGAGGGTTCTACCACTACTGCTACTATTACTACTAATACTACTACCACTACTACTACTACTACTACCACTACTACTGCTCCTGCTACCGCTACTACCACTACTGCTACTACTATTACTACTACTACTATTCAGAATCAGGAATCAGAGTCAGGTTTATTAGGTCAGCTTAGAAAACTGTTTTGGACTTCGGATACACCGGCAGCGGCACGATGGTATTGTGCGCCTGTTTTCCAAAGGGTAACACTGGGATAGGGGGGGGAGGAGAAAAAAATACATCTTCACACTGAATATCATACAATTCACAGTATCAAGTTTTAAAAAAAACACTTCAGCAGCACACAGAACAAACAGACATCACGAGACTTGCATGTGGGTGTGTGGGTGTGGGATGTGGGGGGGTTCCCTACACAGTACATCCAAGTGATCGCCGTCGTGGCGCTCGAAACCCGGAGACTGTTGGGGGGGGCTGATAAGAGGGAGGAGCCAAGGAAGGCGTTGAAGTTGAGGGAAGTGTGTGTGTTTTTTTCAGTAAGTGTCTGTGAAGCGATGAGTCCGTGAACCTTCGCCCAGAGCTGCTCTCAGCCAAATGTCCTTGATGTTATCAGGCGGCTCGTACAGTTCTGAGACACGGATCCACAGGTGTTCGTGGGAGAGGGGGAGGGTTAGTAGTGGGGGGCAGAGTCACCTTGTTTACATTCCACCAGGAAGATTGTGACCAGGAGCGATCGGCCTGAGACCGCTCTGTCAAGGGCAGATTATAGGATCAACAATTATATTGAAAACAGGCAGCCTCAGTAATTTTCCGTCTGCCTTCAAGTCTCTGGTTCATCAATCATAAGGGGGGACCCTCCTGCCGAGGGCCAGACTGGGGGGTCGGGGACGTCAATAGCACAGCAGGCAGGTGGAAGCAGCAGCGGGATGACCAGGGGCGGGGACAGCAGGCCAGCACGCAGCTCCCGAAGCTCCGGCCCAATCAGCAAGTCCCAGGTTAGGTTCAGGGATCGGGGAAAGGTTGAGAAGGTGCAGTGCCAGGGAGAGGAGTCTTGACGGACAAATCTCTCCCCCGCCTCACCGGGCCGTTACCCTGCCCCTCTCACTCCCACGGTGCAGGATCCAGTGTTTTACATTCAGAGATGCTCTTCGCCACCAGCAGAGGATGCTGCACCATGTACTACTATTACTACTACTACTAATACTACTACTACTACTATTACTACTACTACTATTACTACTACTACTAATACTACTACTACTACTATTACTACTACTACTATTACTACTACTACTAATACTACTACTACTACTATTACTACTAAAATACCACTACTACTACCTCTACTACTACTACTACTACTAATACTACTACTACTATTACTACTAATACTACTACCACTACTATTACTACTACTATTTGACAATTTTCACCTGTTTCAAGTAGATTTTCACTTGAAATAAGTAGAAAAATCTGCCAGTGGGACAAGATTTATATTGATCATTGCAAGCAAAACAATCTTGTTCCACTGGCAGATTTTTTTTCTACTTATTTTAAGTGAAAATTTACTTGAAACAGGTAAGAAATTGTTGTTTTTTCCAGTGATGACTCTTGTTTTAAGTGTAATGAGATTTTTTTTACAAAAAATTTGACATTTTAACTAGTTACGAGTTTTTGCAGTGTAACCCGCGGTTATCCGCCACTTCCTGTTCAAACATCAGTGGTGGTTTTAGACCCCCGATGTCCTAAGAGGAGCAACGTTGTGATCAAGCCGCCCTCTTTGCCCCAGCTTCCCCAGCCGCTTCGTGATTGGTCGCTCCCGCGGCGAGGCCACGGCCGACCGGAGGAAGGACGAGCTGAACGGCTACGTGTGGCACCTCATCCACGCTGCTCCGGAGGTGGCTCAGGTGAGTCTGGGGGGGGCTGAGTTCAGCCAACAGACACTGACTGCGTTTAGAATAACCCGAATTTGCCCCCATTGACCCCTGGGTTACTCCTTTTAAAACCTGAACATTGGGTCATGTAAACGCTAAACGGAATATCCCCATCAAACGGAACAGGAATTTGTTTTCTGCACATGCTCTGTTCACAAGGAATCCTGGTCTTTTGAGTCCAGGAAGTTCTTATAAACACGGAGAAACACAAGACCAGGAGGAGACTAATCACTTCATAAATGTAATGAAGGATATGAACATTTCTGCATTTGTAGACGGTAGAAAGTACCGGGATAGAAGATTTACAAGAAGGAGAGAGAAAAGTTGTGCGAAGCAGCATTTGTTTTGAATTTGGATACAGGAAGAAGAAGTGGAAATTATGGGAATTGCGTCATGACGTTCTCCGTGCGTCGCTGGTTTGATCCAAATGATCCCAAATGATTAATTACCATGTAAACGGAATATTCCCAATCTTTCAGTAACTGGAATATTAGCAATAACCTGAATTTTGACTGCATGTAAACGTAGTCACTCGCTACTGCTTAGAATTCGTCTTGTATAAGGTACAAAGTTCGGAATTTCAACTCCCTTAATTTAGGCCACGTTTCCACAGAGCCGGGTATTTACAAAAACGGATATTTCCCCCTCTACGTTTTGAAAAATACCATCATTTCCAGGAACCTGCATAAATATCTGTTAAGGTGCTATGAGCAGCCAAACCTACAGGGGGCAGTGTAACGAGAAGATAAAGTCATGCTAGCCAATCAGAATCCTGGAAAAAAACATCAACAAAAGACACGAGTAACTTCCAGTTACTTCCAAGATGAACAAGAGTCTTTGGTTTGGAGTGACAGAGAAGTGGAGTTACTTTTAAGTGTGACTTTAGAATATAAAACAGGTAAAATACAAGAAAATATTGACGGTGGCCAAACTAATTGTAAACACAGGTGTCACTCATGACACTGGTGACGTTTCTGTCTCATAATGTGACGTTCTGAAGCCTAAATATCTGTTTCCCTCCGTTTACAAGCAAACGCGAAGACAGAGTTTTTGCAAATCTCCACTTTGGCCGGAGTTTTCAGAAATGAGCGTTTTTGAGACTTTGAGCTTGTGTGTTTCAGTGTGACCTGGTCTACACCTTCTTCCACCCCCTGCCCAGAGATGAGAGAACAGGAACAACCAGCACCAAACCAGCAGGTTCATGAACAACCTTCACCTTACTGTTGTCATTTAACAAAAAAAGGATGTACATTTGTGTTTATTAAAACATTTTATTTCTTGCAAATGATCATGTCTTATTATTATCCTTGGCAAATTTGCAACTTTGATTGGAGAAAAAAATCCCAAAACAATCTGGCAACTGAGTAAACTTTTTTTTTCTTATTTTTTCCCTCCTTTGTTAATTTTTAATGTCAGAAATTCCTTTTTTCTGCAAACTTGCAACATAATGAAATCATATAATTATTTCTGTTTCTTGACTTAAAGCGTGATACTTTTCAAAATAGAGTTTTACCCCCTTTTACTGTTGGTCTTGTTTTTTCCCCTTAAATGGCAGAAATCCACTGTTGTGCTAGAACAGGCAGCCCCTACATGTTAACTAAAACTGAAATTAAACTGGTTCATGTGCAAAATCACCCAGTTTGATTTTCTTTACATTTGTAAGATTATGAAATCAAAAATGTGTTTTTCTTGCAAATGTATTAATTTATGTAGTCAGGTTTTTGTGGGGGGGGTTTTTGCAATTTTTTGGCAATATGAAGTAGAAAATTGACGAATTAATTATTTGTTCTGGAAACTGTTTTTATTAGCTGTATAAAAAATTCAGAGATCTTTTTATAATTCACTGCCCATAGACACCTTATGTTCCTTGGTGTGCCATGCCAGTTCAGTATGTAATGTAATGTTTAGTAGTTTTGTGACGTGTGTGCACCTCTGTGCGTTGCAGAGATCTCATGGTCTCCAGCTACAGGGAAAGAACTCGGGGAAGTGAAACTGTCCATCTCCTACAAGAACGACAAGCTCTTCATCATGGTGATGCACATCCGAGGACTGGTCAGTCTCACACAAACCTCAATCACAATCAGTTCTACATGAGAGAAACCTAATGTTTATTCCTCCTACTGCTGTTTTCATTTCAGACAGTATAACTGTAAAAATGTATATAGTTGTGTTTTTTTGGAAAAGCCACTCTGCCCACTATAGTCCGACTGCCACATGGACCAAAAACACAAAAAACTAATATGTTTGGAGCCGAAGAATGAAGGCAACACATGTTGCATGTATCTGTATTAGTTATAACTTGGAGAAGATAGTTTTTTTTAGTTATGCACTTCGAGAAAAAAGTCGAAATGTCGAGAAAAAAGTCGAAATGTTGAGAAAAAAGATCAAATGTCGAGAAAAAAGTAAATGTCGAGAAAAAAGTCAAAATGTCAAGGAAATAGTCAAAATATCTTGAAAAAATTCAAAATGTCAAGATCAAGAAGGAAAGGAAGAAAGGAAGAAAAAATATGAGAAAAAAGAATAAAAAAATAAAAAAAAGCTCAAACATTTTTGAAAAAGCTCCAGGGGCCACTAGGGCGGCGGTAAAGAGCCGACCCCTGGTCTACATGCAGACAACAGTGGGTTTTATGTTAACAATGAGTTTTCCAGATCTTATGGCTCTACGTTCACAAATACCAGTCAAGTTTTCACCTACTAAAGACGCTGTAGTTTTATGTTGAGCCAGTTCTGAGGTGACAGCTCCGTCTCTGGGAAGAACCCTCCGCCACACACTGGAATGTTCCATATCATCCCAAACTCGTTGGATTTGAGTTTTTATATAATTTGTATAGTTTGTTTGTCTCATCAATAACCAGACTGCTTGTGTTTGTTGGCATTGATGAGGAGTTTGTGTTTGTTTGTGAGCAGCAGCCCCTGCAGGACGGCACGGACCCGGACCCGTACGTGAAGCTGTACCTGCTCCCCGACCCCCAGAAGATGAGCAAGAGGAAGACCAAGGCAGCACGCCGCACGTGTAACCCCACCTACAACGAGATGGTGCGTCTCTTTACTAGCAGCTCATGTCTTAAATATATCAGCTTTTATTTCTACACCACCCAGAGATTCCTCATCATGACATTTCCCCCCAGGGCCGGCCCAAGCCTCCTCTATTACTGCCAATAATACTGATTATTGATCACACCCACTATAAACTTATTTCATGTTCTTCCCTGTCATTACAAATACACTTGTAAAACTAGATGTAAGAACTTTTTGTTGTAGTTAGATTGTAATCCACAGTGATTTAGACCATGGAAGCTACAACAGATTAACAAACTTGCAGAAAAGCACAGAGAAGCAACAGGTCAAAGGTCAAAGGTCACAGTTGCAGCAGAGTTGTTTCCATCATCCTACTGTCAGCCTGGCAGGTTTTTACCATCTATGGTTTTTAATCTGAAATGGAGCAAATTCAGCTACAAGAGCCTGGGGTTGATTTACTCTTAATATTTAAAGTGATATAGTACTAAGTGATACTGAGTGTCATCTACAGTGTAGGCCTACTAAAAGAAACAAAATAATCAAATATATCATTTATAAACCATTTACTTTAAACACGTTATCTACTTTATTTTTGGTTTTAAATAAACTGCAACAGCAATTGTGTAAGTAGATATATACATAGATATAGAGCAGATACAGTATAGTGTAAGTAAGTATATTTATATAAATATTTATATGGGCATGTGTGTACAAATATATAGAAATATTCAACTATGTGTATGTATTCATGCATGTATAAGTATGTGTGTGAGTATAATTACAGTATATAATAATAATAATAATAATAATACTGTTATTTAGCATTGTGAGTACAGTGTGTGAATATTTATAAATACAGGTTAAATGATCAGTGAATGGGGGTAGGACTAAATAAGTTTACACTTCTTCCTACTCCTTTTTTGGCACATGTAAATCAAGATAGCAAGTTTTAAAGAATTAAATTCTTTGTTTTGTTGTTTTGTTTTCTTAAACTTCTCATGAAGTGTTGTTTCTTTTAATAAATAAATCAAAAATCAAATCAATTAAGTGCAATAACAAAGTACTACAAAAACTTGAACTATAATTAAAATCACTCAACTTAACATAATATTGTTTATGTAATAATATTAATTACCGGTATTGTGTTTTTGTATAATTACATACCTTTGATAATGTACAGGACTGTCTCAGAAAATTAGAATATTGTGATAAAGTTCTTTATTTTCTGTAATACAATTAAAAAAACAAAAATGTCATACATTCTGGATTCATTACAAATCAACTGAAATATTGAAGCCTTTTTTTATTTTAATATTGCTGATTATGGTTTACAGTTTTTTTAATTGCATTACAGAAAATCACAATATTCAAATTTTCTGAGACAGTCCTGTATAGAATGTGAGCTGGAGTTAACCTTAACCCTTTATTTTTTTTATTTATTTATTTATTTATTTGTTTGCACTTACAAACATACAAGCATAAAAAAAAGAACAGAAAAAAAACAAAGATAAAATGTGCAGGAAAGATCATGAAGCCCGACGGGCTTATAACCTTAACCCTTAACCCCCTCCTCCTGCTGCTGCTGTGTCTCCTCCTCCTCCAGCTGGTGTACGAGCGGATCCCCCGGGGGGACCTGGACCAGAGGGTGATCCACCTGCGGGTTCTGGGCGACGGAGCCTTCTGGGACAACACGCTGCTGGGAGAGACCTTCATCCCCCTGAAGCAGCTGGTCCCGGGGCAGCACTGGGTGGACTGGCACCAGCTGGGCGGGGCCGGGGCCGACGCCACACACTAGGGTTCTCCTAGGACAGGACAGGACAGGACAGGACAGGAAAGGGAAGTCTTTGGAAAGTAAAAGCTGTGCGACCGCTGCCCCCTCATGTTCGGGGGAGGTGGGCTCTTAACTAGAATCACGTTAATCCGAGGCGACTTCAGGTGTCTAATAGTAGTTAAAGGGATCCAAACTTAAATGATGTGAGAGTTCTCCATCCAGCGTTGATGGATAAGCACATTTCTGTCCACATTTCACAAAGCTTGGTTCAAAGCTGCACTAACGGACTAGTCTCACCTGTAACGTGAAGTCTAACACAACAAGCAGACATTTCCATATGGACGTGTGATCCGAGTGTGATGTGAAACCGGGCGGTCCAAACCGGACTCGGAGACGAAGGGACGACTCAGAAACACACGCCAGACTGTAAAAGAAACTTGAACTTTGTGGACGTTTTCTGTCTTTCTGCAGAAGCGTGTTGAATGTTTTCATGAACTCCAGCAACGTTTTTTAGTCTTGCAGCTTTTTACATCTTCACAAGGAGAATGTGGATGAGCTTACAGTAAGTGGTGAATGTGGTGAGGCTGCGGTGAACGTGGAAGTGGTTTCAGCGCTGTAGACCAGCGGAGTGGCCGGTGGCTCCGCGGGTTTCAAACACCTTTAGGTCCACGGGGTAGGGGTAGGGGAAGGGGAGGAGAATTTTAATTTGGATATTTTAAAAGTTTATAAAGTCAGAAATTCCCATTTCCCCCCCAGAAATTTGTCAACATTTTTGAGTTTTTAAAGCCTGAAATTTTATTTTATTTTATTTTATTTTTTTTTCAAAATTTAAATTACACAAGTTTCTGATGTAAAAAATTCTGAAGTTTCTCTTTACGTGACCCCCACCTACGTAGCTTGTAGCACCCTATAATGTAATAATTTCCTGAAAATGTAATAACGGCTGAAAATGTAATAAAATGTGCACTTAACTCAATTGAAAATGTAATAAAATCTAATAATGTAATAACTTCACCAATAATGTAATAAAATATCCTGACGGATATTGTAATAACATTTTTACCGATAATATAATACCTTATTACATTATTCGGAATTTATTACATTTTCAGGTGGGTCTTTTTTTTCTTTTTTTTTTTTTCCAAAACTGATCATGTAATACTTTACAAATAAGGTAATATATATGTTCATTTTCAGTCCAGAGTTCTACATTTTGTGTTTTAAGTATCTAATAATGTTATATACACTGGATTTGAAACACCAGAATGACTATTGGGTTAAATTACAGACTTTGAGTACCATGTAATAAATTCCCAATAACGTAATAAGGTATTATATTATTGGTAAAAATGTTATTACAATATCAGTCAGGATATTGTATTACATTATTGGTGAAGTTATTACATTATTGGATTTTATTACATTTTCGATTGAATTAAGTGCAAATTTTATTACATTTTCAGGAAATTATTACATTATAGGAAATGATTACATTATAGGAGCTACAAGGGGTTTCAAACACCTTTAGGTCCACGGGGTAGGGGTTCTAAAACCTCAGTGGGAGGGGAATTTTAATTTGGACATTTTAAAAGTTTATAAAGTCAGAAATTCCCATTTTTCCCCCAGAAATTTGTCAACATTTTTGAGTTTTTAAAGCCTGAATTTTTTTTCCAAATTAAAATTACGCAAGTTTCTGATGTCAAGAATTCTGAAATTTCTCTTTACGTGACCCCCACCTACGTGGCTCAACACAGGTGTGGGTCATTTAGAACCCGTCTCACTCTGAGCTGAGGGTTTGATTCCTGCAGCGAAGCCACCGCTCATTCGCTGATGAAGAAACTGTGACGAGCTTCTCTTCACTCACCTGTTTTCTATGATTTGCACTAAAAGAATAAACTTGAACTGAAAATCGCTCGCTGACGCCTTCTCCCTCCTGTCTTCTTTTCTCCTCTTCCATGACCGTTCTTCTCCTCGCCGTCTTCACCGTCCTCAGGAATCACAAACATTTGGAACGATATATGAAAATGCTAATAACAAAAACCCACAGATTCTTCTGTTTCCTGGGACCTTTTATTTCTTTTCAGACGGTAACAGCCCAAGATATGTCATGTTTTTTTGCACTTAAGACATGTAATACAAAAAAGGTTTTATAGCATAAACTCCTGAGCACGTGCTGGACAAGTGGCCAGTCGTAGGGCCACATGGAGACAAAAACCACATTGCACCGCAAAAACTCAAAATCTTACCAGGAATATTTGTCTTATTTCTAGTTAAAATGTCTCATTTTTAGTCAAAAAATCTCATTACACTTAAAACAAGAGTCATAACCAGAAAAATAACTTGTTATTTGACAATTTTCACCTGTTTCAAGTAAATTTTCACTTGAAATAAGTAGAAAAATCTGCCAGTGTGTCAATGTCATACATTCTGGATTCATTACAAATCAACTGAAATATTGCAAGCCTTTTATTATTTTAATATTGCTGATCATGGCTTACAGTTTAAGAAAACTCAAATATCCTATCTCAAAAAATTAGAATATTCTGGGAATCTTAATCTTAAACTGTAAGCCATAATCAGCAATATTAAAATAATAAAAGTCTTGCAATATTTCAGATGATTTATAATGAATCCAGAATGTATGACATTTTTTTTAATTGCATTACAGAAAATAAAGAACTTTATATATAATATATTCTAATATTCTAATTTTCTGAGACAGTCCTGTATGTATACAGCATATTTATAAAAAAAAAAACGTTTATGAATTTCCTAGTATCTTTATCTGGAAAATGTATGCTTTTATAAAGGCATGTTATTAACAGAAAATGGAGGTAAAAATACAGCCTTGTACAGTTTTTGAACAATAGATTTTAGGCTTTTATGTCAGAAAAGTTTTTTTTCCCATTAAAATGTAGTTTGTCATAAACTTAGTTTCATATTCGCATTTTCTTGTGATCTCATAAAGTCACATTTTTTTTGTTCAAAATATAACGATTTAAGCTTCTACGCTTCTACGCTTTTAAACATTTTTGGTGTTTGAAATTGACAAATTTTCAATCTTACAAAGTCAGAATTTCTTTTATAAAATTTCTAAAGAAAAGTCATTCTTAGTTTGTATCTTGAAAACATATGCCTTTATGTACGTTTGATCATTTGCAATTTTGTAGTCGAAACTAAAAATCTTAGTCTAAATTCAGGTGTTTGAAAGTTTGTGCCCACATGCAGAACACACTCAGGAGACAAAGAACGGTATAAAATGTTTATTGTAAATAATGAGGCTGTCAGGGCTCCAGGAAGTGGAATTGGGTCGGGTAGCAGAGTATTGGAGATGAGAAGGGAATCGGCCAGGGAGGAAGGAGGAGCTCCCAGACCTGCCGGGAAGAACGGAGAGGATCCAGGAGACGGTGGGTTCTTTCACAGCAGTCTTTGACAGGAACACGGTGGACGGGGAGCAGGACTGGATCGCAGGAGGAATGACAGGAGAGGAACCGGGAAGGAGTATAGTATGTATATATATATATATATATATATATATATATATATGTATATATATATATATGTATATATATATATATATATAGATAGATCTGTGGATTCCCCACAGATCTATATAAGACGTTCTCAGATCTGCTGGTTCCAAGGCTTCTCACCGTATTTCAGGATGCGTTCCAGAGAGGGAGTCTACCAGAAAGTATGCGGGATGCAATAATAACGCTGATTCATAAAAAGGGTAAAGACCCACAAATGTGTGGGAGTTATAGACCAGTGTCCTTGATAAACGTGGATGAAAAGATCTTGGCCAAGATCTTAGCAACGAGGCTAGAGAGGTACCTGCCAACACTGATCCACCCAGATCAGGTAGGATTTATCCATGGCCGGACATCAGCAGATAACTTACGTAGATTGCTGCATCTCACATGGCAAACAAGAAATAGTGCAGAACCTGTGGTGGCTTTCTCTCTGGACGCGCAGAAAGCGTATGATAGAGTGGAGTGGGAGTATCTGTTTGCAATACTGGAACGGTTTGGGATTGGTAGTTCATATGTTAAATGGGTAAAGCTGTTATATAGATGTCCAAGAGCATCTGTCCTCACAAATGGGAATATTTCTACTCCTTTTAATCTTTTACGTGGGACCAGGCAGGGCTGCCCCCTGTCCCCTCTGATCTTCGCCCTGGCCCTGGAGCCACTAGCAGCAGCCATCAGGGGTCACAGCAATATCGAAGGCATAGTTTCAGGACAGAAAGAACACAAATTGCTTTGTATGCGGATGACGTTTTGTGGTTATCAAATAACCCAGAAACTGCAGTTCCAAAGGTTCTGTCATTGATCGGCTCTTTCTCGCGTATATCGGGCTATAAGATCAATTGGTCTAAATCCGAAGCCATGCCCTTGTCTAAATTATGCCCCCCGAGTATTCGAACTAACTGGCGATTTAAGTGGCTTCCAACCGGGCTGGTTTATCTGGGTATTATGATTACGCCTGGATTGGAAAACATAATGAATGTGAATCTGCTGCCCCTTATCCAAAAAATTGAAAGTCACTTATTAAATTGGGCTAAATTGGGTCTGTCACTGATAGGTAGGATAAATATCTTAAAGGTGATTATAGTACCACAGACGAATTATGTAACATATATGCTACCTCTGGAGTTTCCGCCCCCACTTCTTGCTAGATTTAACAGAGCCATAAGTAGTTTTCTATGGGCAGGCAAGAAACCCTCTTTTAATAAGAAGAAACTGTATGCATCGGTGGGGGAGGGGGGACTTGGGTGTCCAAGGATAGATTGGTATCATTATGCATTCTCACTAAGTCAATTGTCTAAATCAAATATGTCAGGTGCCTGCGCTCCTGCATGGATAGCAATGGAAAAAGAGCTAGTGGAACCCTGCTCAATGCAGGCTTTTCTTACTCAGACAGGAGGGGAGATACCTTATAGAAATCCTGTGCTGGCATTTGCTAGAGATAGTTGGAGAAGAGCTCATCAGATTTGTAACTCGAATCCCCATTATACCAAGGGGTCATCAATATGGTATAATAAGTCATGGAAAATTAATAAGAAGTCTATCATGTGGGAAAATTGGGTGAGAGCAGGAGTAATGCTAATGGAAGACCTGTTCGATGGGAAACACGTACTCTCCTTCGAGCAGCTGGTGGCCAAATATGACATACCTCGGAAGGATTTCTGGAAATTTCTGCAAATTAGGAGTTGCATAACAACAGCAGATAGGAAGAAACATGTTGCCCCTGTCACTGATATTCAGGAGTTGTGGCGATCGAGCTGGAAGCTTAAAGGAGGGACATCCAGGTTTTATAATAAGTTTAGAGAATATCAACTACCAAATTATGTGGGTGTCAAACTGGCTTGGGAAAAAGATTTGGGAACAACTATTCAAGGGGATAGCTGGAGGAAGACAATACAATCGTGGTATTCCACAGCCCGGGACATGCAAACACGCCTAATTAATTTCAAGATAATAAATAGAAATTACTGGACACCAGCAAAGATGTCGAGGCTGGGACTGAGGGAGGATGACAAGTGTTGGAGGTGTGACAACGGGAGGGGTACATTGATCCACATGTTGTATGAATGTGAAATGGTACAGGACATTTGGTCACATTTGTTAGGTGTATCAACAATATATTGGGAACAGAACTCACGGAGGATCCAGCACTATGTGTATTAGGCATCATACCAACAGAAGCTAACTTGTCTGCACATAAGTGTTCTTGGGTGAAACTGGCCCTTTTAACAGGGAGCAGGATAGTACTTAGGCATTGGAAGTCAAGAGAAAAGGTCAGTTTTAAGGAATGGAGAGATGAGCTGGCTAAAATAGCTTCATTTGAGCAGCTTATTCACAGAGTTAACAACAGTATAAGTGTGTTCAGAAAAGTCTGGGAACCCTATCTGGAAATGATGAGTGGAGAGGCTAGCCATAATAATTGAAATCTTTGTGTCATATCCCTGAGGTATGTGTATTATCAAATAATGTGTGGTAGATGAACGTGAAGTGCAATGCTGTAGGAGGAAATGCGGTGTTGCATAGGGTGTCAAGAGGAATGTGCATTTTCTTTGTTTTCTGTTTTTTTTTTTTTTTTTTTTCTTTGTCTTTTCTTTTCTCGTGTTCACAGCTTGGTTTTGTATTGCTGTAAACGGCCATATTATGGACATGTGAAGTGCTTGATTGAGTGATGGAAAATCAATAAAAAAAAGTTTAATCATAAAAAAAAAAAAAAACATATTCAAGGTCCATTCAATATATTCAGGGTTCATTCAATATATTCAAGGTCCATTCAATATATTCAGAGCTTCATTCAATATATTTAAATATTAATTTCCTGAACGGCATGCCCAAATAAATATATATATGTGTGTATATATATATATATATATATATATATATATATATATATAAAGTGGGGCAAAAAAGCATTTAGCCAATTATGCAAGTTATCCCACTTAAAAAGATAAGAGGCCTGTAATTTTCATCATAGGTAACTTGAACCATGAGAGACAGAATGGGGGGAAAGAATCCAGGAAATCACATTGTAGGATTTTTACTGAATGAATAGGTAAATTCCTCAGTAAAATAAGTATTTGGTCAGCTACAAACAAGCAAGATTTCTGGCTTTCACAGACCTGTAACTTCTTCTTTAAGAGGCTTCTCTGTCCTCCACTCGTTACCTGTATTAATGGCACCAGTTTTAACTGGTTACCAGTATAAAAGACACCTGTTTTAACTGGTTATCAGTATAAAAGTCACCTGTCCACAACCTCAAACAGTCACACTCCAAACTCCACTATGGCCAAGACCAAAGAGCTGTCAAAGGACGTGAGAAACAGAATTGTAGACCTGCAGCAGGCTGGGAAGACTGAATCTGCAACAGGTAACAGCTTGGTGTGAAGAAATCAACTGTGGGAGCAATTATTAGAAAATGGAAGAAGTACAAGACACTGATAATCTCCCTCCATCTGGGGCTCCAAGATCTCACCCCGTGGGGTAAAAATGATCACAAGAACGGTGAATAAAGATCCCAGAACCACATGGGGACCTAGTGAAGGACCTGCAGAGAGCTGGGACCAAAGTAACAAAGGAACCATCAGTAACTCACTACGATCAGGGACTCAGATCCTGCAGGGACAGACGTTCCTACTGAAGACAGGACATGTGCAGGTCTGAAGTTTGATAGAGAACATTTGGATGATGCAGAAGAGGATTGGGAGAATGTTATATGGTCAGATGAAATTAAAATAGAACTTTTTGGTAGAAACACAACTTGCCGTGTTTGGATAAAGAAAGCTGAGTTGCATCCAAATAACACCAAACCTACTGTGAAACACGGGGGTGGAAACATCATGATTTGGGGATGTTTTTCTTCAAAGGGACCAGGACGACTGATCCGTGTAGGGAAAGAATGAATGGGGCCATGAATGGTGAGATTTGAAAACCTCCATTTCCATCAGCAGGGCATTGAAGATGAAACGTTTCAGATCCCAAACACACCGCCCGGGCAACCAAGGAGTGGCTTGGTAAGAAACATTTCAAGGTCCTGGAGTGGCCTAGCCAGTCTACAGATCTCAACCCCATGGGAAATCTTTGGAGGGAGTTGAAAGTCCGTGTTGCCCAGCGACAGCCCCAAAACATCACTGCTCTAGAGGAGATCATGGAGGAACGGACCAATCACTGCTCTAGAGGAGATCATGGAGGAACGGACCAATCACTGCTCTAGAGGAGATCATGGAGGAACGGACCAATCACTGCTCTAGAGGAGATCTGCATGGAGGAACGGACTAATCACTGATCTAGAGGAGATCATGGAGGAACGGACCAATCACTGCTCTAGAGGAGATCATGGAGGAATGGACCAATCACTGCTCTAGAGGAGATCATGGAGGAACGGACCAATCACTGCTCCAGAGGAGATCTGCATGGAGGAACGGACCAATCACTGCTCTAGAGGAGATCATGGAGGAACGGACCAATCACTGCTCTAGAGGAGATCATGGAGGAACGGACCAATCACTGCTCTAGAGGAGATCATGGAGGAACGGACCAATCACTGATCTAGAGGAGATCTGCAAGGAGGAACGGACCAATCACTGCTCTAGAGGAGATCATGGAGGAACGGACCAATCACTGCTCTAGAGGAGATCTGCATGGAGGAACGGACCAATCACTGCTCAAGAGGAGATCATGGAGGAACGGACCAATCACTGCTCTAGAGGAGATCATGGAGGAACGGACCAATCACTGCTGTAGAGGAGATCATGGAGGAACGGACCAATCACTGCTCTAGAGGAGATCATGGAGGAACGGACCAATCACTGCTCAAGAGGAGATCATGGAGGAACGGACCAATCACTGCTCTAGAGGAGATCATGGAGGAACGGACCAAAATACCAGCAACAGTGTAGAAAACCTTGTGAAGACTTAGAGAAAACGTTTGACCTCTGTCATTGCCAACAAAGAGTATCAGTATTAGTATAGTATAGTATAATTAGTATTGAGATGAACTTTTGTTATTGACCAAATACTTATTTTCCACTATAATTTGCAAATGTATTCTTTAAAAATCAGACAATGTGATTTTCTGTTTTTTTTTTCTCATTCTGTCTCTCATAGTTAAAATATACCTGTGGTGAAAATTACAGGCTTCTTTTATCTTTTTAAGTGGGAGAATTTCCACAACTGGGGCCTCATGTACAAAGAGCACGTGGATTTCAACGTTGGTCCGTGCGTGGAATTCTTGCGTACGCAAAAAAGAAAAATTCAGATGTTCAAAACTGTGCATACGCCCAAATCCACGCACGTTTCTTTGAACATCACAACCAACGTGGAGTCAAGTGCACATGCATCCGTGAAGAGTTGCGGGTTTATTATGTTCGTAAAGTTTTGTGAATGTTAATATTTAGCGTCAGTGCATCATTACACTCTTTTTTTTCTTGTTTGTAATTTAAGAACTGACACCAGAACTTAAAGGAGCCATCTGTAAGAAATGTCCAAAACTGGTACTGCAGTCACTTTCAAAATATTGTTGAGCGGCGTGTACCCTCCCCCTCCTCCCCCCGACCAGAGGTTGCCAGGTAGGCTGCAGAATGCAGCAGGAACGTAGGCTGCCATGTTTGCGATAATTAGAGCCGAGCTGGCAACCCGGATGCCGAAACAATACTGACTTGGTGATTGGGAGATAGGTGGAGGGTGGAGCTTCAGAAACAATACTGACTTGGTGATTGGGAGATAGGTGGAGGGTGGAGCTTCAGAAACAATACTGACTTGGTGATTGGGAGATAGGTGGAGGGTGGAGCTTCAGAAACAATACTGACTTGGTGATTGGGAGATAGGTGGAGGGTGGAGCTTCAGAAACAATACTGACTTGGTGATTGGGAGATAGGTGGAGGGTGGAGCTTCAGAAACAATACTGACTTGGTGATTCAATTCAATTCAATTCAATTCAATTTTATTTATATAGCGTCTAATACAACAGATGTTGTCTCTAGACGCTTTCCAAAGATCCAGAACATGAACATAAACATAAACATAAACATAAACCCCCGAGCAATTATTATATAAACAATGGCAGGTAAAAACTCCCTTAGTGGGAGAAAAGCCTTAAGCCAAACAGTGGCAAGGAAAAACTCCCCTTTAGGAGGGAAGAAACCTTGAGCAGGACCAGGCTCATAAGGGGGGACCCTCCTGCCGAAGGCCAGACTGGGGGAGTCAGGGACGTCGACAGCACACAACAGTCATGTGGAAGCAGCAGCGGGATGACCAGGGGGGGGGGGGGGGGCGTCAGCAGCACACAACAGTCATGTGGAAGGAGTAGCGGGATGACCAGAGGGGGGGGGGGTGCAGGCAGGCGGAAGCAGCAACAGCAGACATCCACGTAGGCAGGTGGAAGAAGCAATGGGATGACCAGAGGGGGGGGAGGGCCGGGAACACAGGCCAGAACGCAGCTCCTGAGGCTCCGGCCTGCAAACATACACAAAAGAGAAAAAAGGGGGGCCGGCACAAGAAACTACAGGAACGATGGACAAAAATGATAGCTATGAGATATTTATAATAAATAAAAATGGTAATGGAGAAGAGAGGCAGGGAAAAGGAGAGGAGAAGAATGGTGAGAGGCACCGCCCAGTGGATCATGTCGGTGCCCCCCTGCAGCATAAGCTTATAGCAGCATATCTACCGCGAAGCTATATTTGAGACTAACTATTATAGTTTTGTTCTATAGCTGCGACTATGACTACTGACTCTAACACACTAAAGTTTACACTACCTAGAGATTTACCAACACCAGCTAGAGGTTTACTAAACACTAACTATAAGCTTTACTAAACAGAAAGGTTTTAAGTTTAGTTTTAAAGGTGGAGGTGGTGTCAGCCTCCTTAACCCAGATTGGAAGTTGGTTCCAAAGTAATGGTGCCTGATAGCAGAACGCCCGCCCTCCAAATCTACATTTAGATACTCTAGGAACTACGAGTAAACCTGCACCCTGGGAGCGGAGAGCTCTGCCAGGAACATAAGGTACTATCAAATCTTGTAAATACTGCGGAGCTAAGCCGTTTTGGGCTTTATATGCAAGTAATAAAATTTTAAATTGAATTCTGAATTTTACAGGTAGCCAATGGAGCGACGCTAACACTGGAGAGACGTGGTCTCTCCTGCTAATTCCTGTCAGTACTCGTGCTGCTGCATTCTGGATCAGCTGGAGCCGGGAGATAGGTGGAGGGTGGAGCTTCAGGCCAAAACAAAAAATGACAACATAAACATCAGTTGAGGGCTGCAACTCCTCTTTTTAAACTGGAATATCCTGGCTTGAGTGCTGTTGTCAGTGACATAAGGATTTGAAATGAACATGATTTTTAAATGTCTGTTGACATATCGGGGTCATTTTATGATTCGTTTTATTATTGCTCTTACATACAGCTCCTTTAAGTTGGTGGGAAGAAAAACAGCTCCTTGTTCCGTTTTACTGTCACGGTATGATATACTAACGGATTAAGCCCAATGTACACGTGTATTGAGTCTCATAGTTCGCATTGTGGATGTTCGTGATCACCTCTTTCATAAGTACAACAGTGTGAACAACATAAACTCATATTTAAAACATGAAGCATCACGATCGGATTCATCCACTCGGATAGTTGCAGCTGCAGGAGGAGAGACCGGTCTAACACTTTCTATAGTCCTGCAGCCGACTCGATATAAGACTCTTCAAGTAGCCCAAACATTCAATAAAAACTTTATTCATATATTGCTGATTCACATCAGTTCGTACCAACCAACCTTTCAGTGACATGTTAGTTTCATTTTAAAAAGACAACTTTAGAGAACTGGTTCTTTAATGTTTTTCTGTCCAGACACGGTTATGGGATGTTTTAGGATCTGGCTTTTATCTCAGTTATTCGTCCCATACGGCCGTCATGGCGACTGAGAGATGTCCGACCTGTAGCAGCTCCAGCTGAAAGATCATGTTGGTCTGAACCAGAGCAGCTGGTCCAGTTCAGGTCAACGATCCAGAAGGATCCTCGGTAACCCTTTCTTTTACAGTACAGTAATAACCAGGTAATATCATGGTAATTACATTGTAATTACCTAGTAGTACCTTGTATTTACAAGGTAATTACATGGTAACTACCGGCTCATTTACCCAGTAAGTACTAGGTAATTATTACGTATTTTCTTGTACCATGTAATTATGTGTATTTACCATGTAATTACATGGTAAATACCTGGTTGTTTAAACTAAACATTACTAGGTAATTACAAAGACATTAGATGGGAACTATGAGGGAAATTACAGGTATTTACTAGGTTAATATTGGTAACTACCAGTCAATTTACCATGTAATTACTCTGAAATTACATGAATTATTTCTAAGTAAGTACCAGGTAATTACTAAGTATTTTTCTGCAAACTACTAGGAAATTATAACCTATATTTGAGGTAGTTACCAGCTAATTACACTTCAATGACCATGTAGTTACCTTGTATTTACTATACATTTCATGGATAACTACCAGGTATTTACCCATTCATTATTGATTTATGTATTATCAATGGATTGGTGCAGGTACCCCCGAGGGTGTAAATGACTCTATTGACCTTGTAATTAACCTGATAGTTACCATGTTTTACCTGGCAATTGGCAGGTACTTACCTTGTAGTTACTTGCCCAGTAATTCTGTTCCCTAAGTATTTACCCAATAAGTACAGAAATGTTTACCTGGCTTTTACTCAGTAATTAAAGTGAAACTGGACTGTAAAAGAAAGTGTGTGTTGTTTCCATAATATTACCTGGTAATTGTAGATTATAATTATAAAGATTTGAACAATTGGCAACACGTCTGATAATTACCTCCCCTTTACCCCGCAATTAGAAAGTTGGACCACACCCCCTCACATATACCCCCTCACACACACACACTCTCACATATACCTCCTCACACACACCCCCTCACACACACCCCCTCACATATACCTCCTCACACACACACCCTCACATATACCCCCTCACATATACCTCCTCACACACACACCCTCACATATACCCCCTCACATATACCGGTACCTCCTCACACACACACCCTCACACACACACCCTCACATATACCCCCTCACACACACCCCCTCACACACACCCCCTCACACACACCCCCTCACATATACCTCCTCACACACACACCCTCACATATCCCTCCTCACACACCACCACCACCTTGTAACAAATACGCCAAAACAGGTGATCTGTCAAAGACTTTTTTTTTCTTCAAAAGGATAAAGAAAAAAATACAAAGTTCTGTATAAAAACATATTGTACAGTGTAAAACGTATTGCATAGTGTAAAACATAAAACTAGGCACAGTGTTGAAAATATAGGCACATTCAGTCAATCAATGCAACGAATAAAAAATACAGTGCATTCAATAACGATATAACAACATATTTGGATCTCAAACTGGCATCAAGGACCCCAGTTGTTGGGGATTCGACCCCTGAGAAACTGGTGTAATCTGAATATTGACCACTACAGGGTTCTGGTCAGAGAACACGCAGACATCTGATTATTCCACACGTTACTGTATTGGAGATTCACATACAGATGACGGATGGTGACAGAACTGAACTGATTAAATGATTGAAATGATGAACAGATGAAAGAGATCTGGTGATGTGGGGACTGTCTTGTCCTTCACATGTGGTCGTGAACTTATTGTTGACGTCACGTTTCCTCATGTTCTGCACTTCACTGCATCACCAGTGAGTGTTGCCAACGGACAAAACCTCAGAAATGTGTGTCCGCCAGCCTTGATGTTTGCGTGAAGGACTGCAACTTTTCAACGTTCAAATCACTTTTTGAACATCTGATGTTTTTTTTTGCTATTCATGGATTTTACTACATATGCATACAGACTGTTAACACTGTTATGATCTTTTTAATAAATATGATATGAAAAATGATAGATTCCTGTACAATTAAGTTTTTTGACAAATCTTCCTCAAACCTGATAGGCTTGACGAGTACAATCCAAAAAATTAATTGTGCCAAGTTTGGTGTTTTAACATCAAAATATCAAGAAATGTTGCAAGGGGCAAATTTAGCAAAGCATTCAAGGAATCGATCCTGAAAGTTCAGCTCTCAAGGACAAATGGTTGATTACATATATAATACATACATACAGGAGTTAGCCAGTGGGAGGAACATCTTCCTAGCTCACATCAGGAATATACAGTGACTGCTGGGTATTTCATTCTTGGAGACTCTATCCTCTGCAGGACTGGCTCTTGAAACCATTCCATGACACTGGACGACTGACAGCAGAACAGTCTGCGTTTAAGCACAAAGTCAATCGAGCACGAATGGTTGTGGAAGATGAATTCAGCAGGTGGCCTTCTGTGATGTCCGACTGGTGAAATGAATGGTGATGACTTCCTGCCCACTGCATAATCTGTGTGAAAGTCATGGAAAGACGTATGAAACATCCTAGGATGTACCTGCAGCAGCACCACTTCAGCCAGTGGTGGCAGTGGCTCGGGGTGGAGAGGAGGAAGGCAGAGATGTAAGACATGCGCTAATGCAGTATTTGTGGAATAGTTAGATTACATTCTGTATCTCAGTACGGTGTAACAATAAATTTGTGCTTTTTGCAGATATATGGCTTTTGTCCATCCATCCATTTTCATCCACTTGATGTGGGACTGGTTAGCGGCGGCAGCAGTCTGAGCAGAGATGCCCAGACTTCCCTCACCCCACACATTTCCTCCAGCTCTTCTGGAGGGATCCCGACACGTTCCCAGGTCAGCCAAAAGACATTCCCTCCGGTGTGTCCTGGATCTTCTCCTGGTGGGACATGCCAGGAACACCTTCCCAGGAGGTGTCCAGGGGGCATCATATGTTGGTCTTTCGAGTTTCGGTATGATGTCTGATTATTTTGCTTTTTGTGCTGAGGTGTTTTTTGTAATTCCACCCTCATACTGATCACATCTTTCGAGTTTACCACTCGTGTGAGTACGTTGGTTTCTCTTTAGCTGACTTGATGTGGTAAAAGCTGCCTCACACTGTTCACATCTGAACGGTTTATTTCCAGTATGAATACGTTGGTGAGTCATTAGATTACCTGATGTGGTAAAAGCTGCCCCGCACTGTTCACATCTGAACGGTTTATCTCCAGTGTGAATACGTTGGTGAACCTTTAGCTTTCCTTACTAAGTAAAAGCTGCCTCACACTGTTCACATGTGAACGGTTTATCTCCAGTGTGAATACGTTGGTGAGTGCTTAGCGTTCCTGACTGAGTAAAAGCTGCTCCACACTGATCACATCTGAACGGTTTATCTCCAGTGTGAATACGTTGGTGAGTCATTAGATTACCTTGTTGGGTAAAAGCTGCTCCACACTGTTCACATCTGAACGGTTTATGTCCAGTATGAATACGATGGTGAATCATTAGCTTTCCTGACTCAGTAAAAGCTGCTTCACACTGATCACATCTGAACGGTTTATCTCCAGTGTGACTACGTTGGTGAATCTTGAAACTACTTGATGTGGTAAAAGCTGCTCCACACTGATCACATCTGAACGGTTTATCTCCAGTGTGAATACGTCGGTGAGTCACTAGATTACCTGATGTGGTAAAAGCTGCTCCACACTGATCACAAGTGAACCGTTTATCTCCAGTGTGAATACGTTGGTGAGTCATTAGATTACTTTGTTGGGTAAAAGCTGCTCCACACTGATCACAAGTAAACGGTTTATCTCCAGTGTGAATACGTTGGTGAATCCTTAGATGATCTTGTCTGGTAAAAGCTGCTCCACACTGATCACAAGTGAACGGTTTATCTCCAGTGTGAATACGTTGATGAATCTTTAGTTTACTTTTTTTGATAAAAGCTGCTCCACACTGATCACAAGTGAACGGTTTATCTCCAGTGTGAATCATCTTATGCAATCTCAGACCTGTTGAAGTGGTGAGGACTTTCTTGCAGTGATCACAGCGATAACTTGTGGGTCTCTCTTTGCCTTTACGTTTCTGTAGGGACAGAGAAAAAGAATGAAATCATCTTGTTGGCTGACTCTCAAAAGCTTTTCAGTTTCTATAAAGTGCTGTCTGTCTAAAGTGCTGTTCTTGACAGCCAGAGACCTTCAGATGAAACATCTCAGTACGTCAAATCAAAAGTGTAAATGGTAAATGGTAAAGCTACTGACACGAAAACCATGAAAATATTTCATTAATAGGGATGGGTATTGATAAGATCTTCCAACCATTTTTCATTCTGCTTAACGATTCGGTTTTTATCGATTCCCTTATCAATTCTCATTTCGGAAAAAAGGACAACAAAAGGTCGATTAGCATGACCAATATAAAATTTAAATATTAATAAAATAAATATTCTCCTGTAGAAATTAACAAATACAACATGCATCATTCTCTGGAAATTCCACGATTCCAACATGTTTCTAAATGTTTCTAAATAAATAATAAATAATAATAAATAAAATAAAATTGTCCTTTTTCAAAGATATATGAACTGAGCAGTCAAAAATAAAGCCAGTGAGCCAGTGACAAATACAATCAAGGCAGAGTTCTCTTCCTGCACGGTGTAGTGTTGCTGTAGCTTTTGCAGGATGGGTAAAATCTCACCATAGGTCGCACTTTTGTCACTGGAGACTGCCAATGTAAAGGTGTAATGCTTTTGCATTAGCAGCACAAACTCCTCTGCTCTTCTTAAAGGTATTGTGACATGAAAAACACATTTTTCTTGATTTTTTGTGTTTTGTTGGGTGTCTTGACATCAATTACACCCAAAAAACAACGAACTTTTAACATTCAGTGTATTGTGTGCTTTCTGGGATTTTCCGCATAACTGTGTAAAAACGGCGCATCTGGTTTGGTGGCGGGTCGTTACGTAACGACCCGCTAAATCACCGCCCCCTCCACCCAGCTCCCTGCCTCCTCTCCTCTCCAGCGCACCATAAAGGCTGATTTATGGTTCCGCGTTACACCGACGCATACGGCGTATGGTTACGCGGCGACGCGCACCGTACGCTGAACCCTACGGCGTAGGCTCTGCGTCGATTTAACGCGGAACCATAAATCAGGCTTAACACGGAGCTGTTTAGAGGATCTTTTGTTCTCATCACCGGTACGGAGGACAACTGCTAAGAAGACCAGCGGCCACTGACTGGACTTAAGATAAGGAGACACTAGCCCCTTTCACACAGAGATTCCGCAATATTGGTGTAAAGAAGTCCTGCCAATACGCCGCCTTTGTTGGTTCACACAGAACCATACAACGCCGGCATAACGCCGCTCCCGTCTGTAAATTCACACAGCATGCCGGCGTTCCGCAATCAGAGGCGTGACGACAGCGTCAGTCCGACCGCCATGTAAGCGGCATGCCGGCTGTGTCATTCACACAGACCCCGTTTCGTCTCTGTGACGGCTCTGTGACTACCTCCGCTGCCGGCTTATTGGTGGGGCCACTTGGCCCCCCCATTCCGCCTCCGTGACTTTCACACAGAACAGCGAGGCGGCTTAAAGGCGGAACGTTCCCGCCTCGAACTGGCTGTGTGAAAGGGGCTACTGCTGCTTGCATGCCTTTATTTTTATGATTGTTTTCGGTGGACTACTTCGCCGTGCTGCTTTTCCGTGCATGCTTAGCCTGTCGCTCCCGGCTTAACTCTCCGACGCCGCTGTTAGAAGTCCGTGACCGTGACTTCCAGTCGAGTCCTCTGGTCCCATGGACTTCATCCCCGGGCTGTAGTCGCCCTGTCTGGGCTGTGTTTGTGGTTCGGTGTGCGCGCGTGTGTGTGGAGACGCCGGCAGAAGCGTGTAGCAGGAGGAGGAGGAGGAGGTTTGGAGGAGGAGCGGCGGAAAAGGACCCGTTTTTCACGGCGCAAAAAAACACCGTCATAAAAAGCCAGGAATTGAGTACTGGAGTGAATTTTTTCTTGTTACACTCTTTTAGACACATTTGAGGGATGTTGGCCAAGACTTTTAATAGTGTTAAAAGCATGTTAAAAATGATGTCACAATACCTTTAAAGGAGCTTGAGGCTCCTTTTAAGAAATGAGACTCTCTAGCGCCACCCTTCACCACGACGGCCGTTGGGGGGTACTGCAGCCAACAGTGAAGCCGGCACGGGAGAACGGGGAGAACCTGCATGCAGCGTCATGTGACGTCACATCCGCAGCCCAGCGCGGGAAATTCGGGACCGAATTGCAGCAAATTTTGCAGCACACAGCCTGTTCAAGGCAAAGGAGAGATACTCTAGAGGGCTCATTCTTTTTGGTTTGGAACGCTTCATCTGACATTATTACTAGAAAACTTAAAATGTATACAGATTTTTTTCATAAATCCTGCCACAATCTGGCCTCAAGCTCCTTTACGCCCTCATTTTATCAAGTAGCAGCATGTGTGGTGATTGGGTAACGTATTGCGTCACGCATCACGTCACTTCCTGGTGTTGCGGTCTGTTGCCGTTGCACGGCGTTTGCAGGCTCTGATCTCTCCCGACTTTTTTGTCTAAACTTAGATTGTTTTCTGGTCAAATAGTACTAGATCTGGTAAATTTCTGTCTTTATTTCAACATTTTTCTCTTCCACAACTTTCATTGTCACCAATCACCGATACATTTTCTGTCTGTTAGCCTCTGTTAGCCTCTTAGCATGGCCTCCCCTTCTCCCACCGTTTCACCTCTTTGCTGCTCAGTGTGTGAAATGTTTAGCTATTCCTCTGCCTCCTATAGTGAAGACGGTAAGTGCTTGAAGTGTAGTTTATTTGCAGGACTGGGGGCGAGGCTCAGTCAGTTAGAGGTCTAGCCAGGCTAAAGTAGGGGCGGACCGGCCTGTAGTAGCTGCTGTTAGCCGCTCCCCTGCAGCTCCCGAGCAGCCGGCCAGGCAGGGCGGCTGGGTGACGGTTTGGAGGAAGCGTAGTCCTAAAAGGCGCACGGAACACCACCACCCGCTTCATGTGTCTAACAGATTTTCCCCACTCAGCGACACACCCGCTGAGAAGCCGACCCTGGTGATTGGCGACTCCCTAGTCAGGCATGTGAGGCCGACTCCAGCGACCATAGTTAGGTGCATCCCGGGGGCCAGAGCGGGCGACATTGAAGCAAATTTGAAGCTGCTGGCAAAGAGTAATCGTAAATTTGGTAAAGTTATCATCAATGTCGGCACTAATGACTCCCGTCTTCGCCAGTCGGAAGTCACTAAAATGAATATTGTCTCGGTGTGTAACTACGCCAAAACCCTGTCGGACTCCGTAGGTTTCTCTGGTCCCCTCCCCAATCTGACCAGCGATAACATGTTTAGCCGCATGCTCTCGCTCCGCCGCTGGCTGTTGCAGTGGTGTTCAGAAAACGACGTGGCCTTCATTGACAATTGGGAGACATTTTGGGGAAAGCCTGGTCTGATTAGAAGAGACGGCATTCATCCCACCCGGGTTGGTGCTGCTCTTGTCTCTAGTAATTTGGCCAGTTTTACTAGACGCTCCCCCTGACAAAGCAGGGTCCAGGCCAGGATGCAGAGCTGCAGTCGTACACACTTCTCTGCTGCTTCTCGAGGACCAACGCCTACCAAAAAAACTGTAGGATTTCATGATGTAATTGGCGACTCTAACCAGGTGCCTACCAAAATAGAAGTGGTTGCAGTTCCACGCCCTCAAAAAGTTCACCAGGTGCGGCGTTATAGAGGCCTTAACCAAAATAACCTTGTAAAAATTAAAACCAATGCACATTTGGTACCAATAAGAGACCGAAAAATTAGATGCGGACTACTAAATATACGATCGTTAAGCTCCAAGTCTCTGTTAGTAAACGATATAATTACAGAGAGCAGGAGTGATATTTTCTGCTTAACAGAAACATGGTTACAGGAGGAAGAGTATGTTAGTTTGAATGAATCGACTCCGCCCGGCTATTTTAATCATCACATTCCTAGAAGCACGGGCCGAGGCGGAGGAGTCGCAGCAATTTATAACTCCAGTCTCCAAACAAAAACTGAACCTAAGTGCAATTATAATACATTTAAGAGCCTCACGCTTAGTCTGAAATTTCCGAGCTGGAAATCAGAGAAGCCAGTTTTGTTAATGGTAGTGTATCGGCCCCCTGCTGGTGCTTATCTAGAGTTTCTGTCTGAATTTTCAGATTTCCTATCTGGATTATTGATCAGTACAGATAAATTCATCATAGTGGGTGACTTTAATATTCATATGGATGTTGAAAGTGATAATCTTAAATTAACTTTCAATTCTCTTCTAGAATCAATGGGTATGTCACAAAAAGTGGATAAACCGACGCACTGTTTTAATTATACTCTGGATCTCGTTCTCGCCTATGGTGTTGAAACTGATGATCTGTTGGTGTCACCTGTAAACTCCCTTTTATCCGACCATTATTTAATAACGTTTGAATTTAATATTGTCGATGTTGAAGTGCAAAATAGGAGGTATTATTTTAGCAGATGTTTGTCTGATGAAGCTATTGCTAAATTTAGGGAGGCCATTGCTCATCTTACGACAGTGGAAAATAGTGAAGCAGTAGAGGCCAGTGACCTGGGTTCTACCTCTGATGTTGATTTTCTTGCTAGTAACACTGCTGATCTGTTGCATTCAGCTTTAGATGAAGTTGCTCCTTTGAAAAGGAGGGTTTCCAACCACAGGAGCTTAACTCCCTGGTATAATTCAGATATCCGCATGTTGAAACAAAACGTGCATAAAATGGAAAGGAAGTGGTACTCTTGTAAGTCTGTAGACTCTTATCGTGAATGGAAAGATATTCTAATAGTATATAAAATAGCCATTTGCAAAGCCAGAACAGCTTATTATTCAATGTTGATAGAGAATAACAAAAGTAACCCACGTTTTCTGTTCAGCACTGTAGCCAGGCTGACAAAGAGTCACAACTCTGTGGAGCCATGCATTCCTGCAGCTCTCAGCAGTGAAGACTTTATGAGCTTCTTTAACAGTAAAATCACGAGAATTAGAGAAGAAATCAACCAGCCGGTTGTAGGCGTTTCTTCAGCTTTAGCGCCTTCCCTGGGCTCTGACTTGACTCTAGACTGTTTTGATCCTATAGACCTCCCTGAGCTGACCTCACTCGTCAATAGAGCTAAGTCAACCACATGTATGTTAGACCCCATCCCGACTCGACTGTTCAAAAATCTTTTTTCTCTTATTGGTGCAAAAATACTGGACCAAATCAACCTATCCCTAAATTTAGGATATGTACCACAGGTTTTCAAAGTTGCAGTAATTAAACCTTTACTTAAAAAACCTTCTCTTGACCCAGACCCAGACTTAGCTAATTATAGACCAATTTCCAACCTTAAATTTTCTATCTAAAATTCTGGAAAATGCAGTTTCAAGCCAGTTATGTGACTATTTGTATAGAAATTATCTGTTTGAAGTCTTTCAGACAGGGTTAAGAATGCATCATAGCATAGAGACAGCACTGGTTCGAGTCACGAATGACCTTCTTATGGCCTCAGATAAGGGACTAGTGTCCATATTGGTTCTACTGGACCTCAGTGCTGCTTTTAACACTGTTGATCATGGCATTTTACTGCACAGGTTAGAGCATGTTGTTGGGATTAAAGGGACAGCTCTACGTTGGTTTAAATCATATCTATCTGACAGGTTCCAGTTTGTTCATGTACATGAGGTTTCTTCAGAACAGTCAAGGGTCTGTTATGGTGTTCCGCAGGGTTCAGTGCTAGGGCCAATCTTGTTCAGTTTATACATGCAGCCATTGGGAAGTATAATCCAGAATCACGGCATACACTTTCATTGTTATGCTGATGATATGCAGCTCTATTTGTCTATGAAGCCGGATGAAACAGAACCGTTGGTTAAACTTCAGGCATGTCTTAGGGACATCAAGGACTGGATGTCCGGAAATGTCTTGCTTCTAAATTCAGATAAAACAGAGGTTATCATTCTTGGTCCAGAGCATTTTAGGAAGGGATTAGATGGTGTTGCGATGGCTTCCAGTGCAACTGTGAGAAACCTTGGTGTTGTTTTCGATCAGGATTTGTCGTTTAAACCATATGTTAATCAGGTTTGTAAAATAGCATTTTTCCATCTCCGTAATATTGCAAAGATTAGGAAAATCCTCTCGCAGAGTGATGCAGAAAAACTAGTTCATGCGTTTGTATCTTCTAGACTGGATTACTGTAATGTGTTGTTAGCAGGATGTCCAAGTAATTTGCTGAATAGGCTCCAGCTAATCCAAAATGCAGAAGCCCGAGTGCTGACAGGAATCAGCAGGAGAGACCACATCTCTCCAGTGTTAGCGTCGCTCCATTGGCTACCTGTAAAATTCAGAATCCAATTTAAAATTGTATTACTTGCGTATAAAGCCCAAAACGGCTTAGCTCCGCATTATTTGCAAGACCTGATAGTGCCTTATGTTCCTGGCAGAGCTCTCCGTTCTCTGAGACAGGTTTACTCATAGTTCCTAGAGTATCCAAATGTACATTTGGAGGGCGGGCGTTCTGCTATCAGGCACCATTACTATGGAACCAACTTCCAATCTGGGTTAAGGAGGCTGACACCACCTCCACCTTTAAAACTAAACTTAAAACCTTTCTGTTTAGTAAGACCTATAGTTAGTGTTTAGTAAACCTCTAGCTGGTGTTGGTAAATCTCTAGGTAGTGTAAACTCTAGTGTGTTAGAGTCAGTAGTCATAGTTGCAGCTATAGAACAAGACTATAATAGTTAGTCTCAAATATAGCTTGGTGGTAGATATGCTGCTATAGGCCTATGCTGCAGGGGGGCACCGACATGATCCACTGGACGGTGCCTCTCACCTTTCTTCTCCTCTCCTCTTCCCTTCCTCTCTTCTCCATTTCCATTTTTATTTATTATAAGTATCTCATAGCTATCATTTTTGTCCATCGGTCCTGTAGTTTCTTGTGCTGGCCCCCCTTTTTCTTCTCTTTTTTTCTCTTTTGTACATGGTGCAGCATCCTCTGCTGGTGGCGAAGAGCATCTCTGAATGCACAACACCGGAACCTGCAGCGTGAGAGTGAGAGGGACAGGGTAACGGCCCGGTCAGGCGGGAGAGAGATTTGTCACCGGTGGTGAAGAGCATCTCTGAATGCACAACGCCGGAACCTGACTCCTCTCCCTGGCCCTGCCCCTGCCCCTTCTCAACCTTTCCCCGACCCTGAACCTAAAGCGGCTGTTAGACTTGCAGAAGTTGGTGCCTGCGTTCGCGTCCGTTCGGGTCCCTTAACAACGGCAACGTTCCTCGCGTGGTACGCGAGGAGAGCCCGTCATACCAGTGGTGACTGATAGGGGGCAGCAGAGCAACAGTTGGAAAAGTGATATATATTTAGTAGCGGAGGTAGTAGCAGCGGTAGCAGATTAGAACAACGGACAAGTTTACAGGACAATATTGGATGATGTAGGAGATTATAACATTGTGTGAATGTGTTTGAATGTGTATGAATGTTTGGTGGTGGTCGGAGGGGCCGTTTGGCGCGATATGGCAGCCACGCTTCCGTCAGTCTGCAGGGCAGCTGTAGCTACAAACGGAGCTACCACCACCGGGGAGAATGTGTGTGAATGAATAATGATCTCTGTAAAGCTCTGGGTGCCTTGAAGGGCGCTATATAAAACCAAGCCATTATTATTATTATTATTATTACTTATTTATTATTACTTTTTACTTTTTTACCCCCTTCCCTGTATGTGTGTGTGTGTGTGTGTGTGTGTGTGTGTGTGTGTGTGTGTGTGTGTGTGTGTACTGCTGCTAACACGTGAGTTTCCCCATTGAGGGAGTAATAAAAGGACTATTTTATCTTATCTTATTATTATTGCTTTGGTTATAATCCCTGTGTAATATAAAGATAAAACAGAAGGTCATATATTTGGGGATTGTTATCTCTAAGGACAAAACAGCAATTGAAAGTGTAAGTCAATTCAGGTGGCTGCAAAGGGATATTTCAATTTTTGGCAGAGTCTTATTATCAAAAATGGATAGTCTGTCCAGACTCATTTATCCAGCATTCTCCTTACCCATCTCAACAAGAATGATCAAAACAATAAATACAGTTAATTTTAAGTTCTTATGGAGAAATAGATGTCAATATATAAGAAAGATAACATGGTAAAAAACTATGATGATGTTGAATGTGATCGATTTCAATATTATGAATGGTGTCTTGAAACTGAAATAGTTAAAATCTTTCCTTACAAATAGACATTCCATCTGATTTATTGTTCCTAATATGATTTTCCAAAAAATGGGTGGAATAGACTTTCTTCTACACTGTGACTTTGATTGTAGCTAATCACCTTTTAAACTCTCTGCTTTCCATCAGCAAGTCCTTCTCTATTGGAAATTGATTTATAGTCGTAATTTTACACCACACAACACACCTGTATGGAACAACAGGTACAGTTTGCTCAGTTTGTTGATGACAAGAATTTGGACTCTGTCCTTAATAATTTGGTTTTATTGGGAAAGTTCTTCATTCACAAATGTAGATTTTTTTAAGACCAAACCATTGGAGAAATGAGCTAAAGCTCTTGAGTAAGTCCTTGAGTCTTGTTAAAGAAAAGAAAGCCCTTAAACTGTTTTCTTTACTTGAAAGATATGATTTAATATGAGATGGCCCCTGTGAGTTATTAATTTTTTTATTTTATTTTTTATTTTATTTCATGTTGTACAACAATTATTCTCAGTGTATATTTTGTAATACTGATGTTGCTCAACCCAAGGCAAAAGTTTGTAATTCTGATATGACTTTGTTTGTTTGTATCTATCTTTCAATAAAAAAAACCATTCTGGTGTAAAATTAAAGTGAAGTTAAAGTGAGTTAACAAAGGGCAAGTTAACCTGCATGGGGAACTTTCTCCAGCTGAGAGCAGCAGTCCCAGCTGGGATCAGACCGGGAACAGCGATACTAGCGGCCAGAGCGAGAACTGCAGGTCACGTACGCGTTCAGTGTCTTTTTAAGAACGTGCCTGTCGACGCGCCAAATGAACGCAGGATACGTGTGACGTCACGCGTACGCCTTCTGAACTGCAAGCATAAACGAGCCTTTAGCGATCTTTTCCCCACGTCTGTAATGTGTGGAGCTGCTGCAGCTACAACACAGCAACGGGTTACCATGGTTACAGAATAACGGAAAGTAACGATTACAAGTACCAGTAGGCTAAAACGAAGAGGGAGCACGTCTGTACACAGTGCTCAGTGGTCTGAAGAGCAGCTAAGGTAGTTTCCAACATGGCGGCTCCGCCAGGTGATGACGTCAAGACGACCAAGCCCTATTATTGAAGTCTTTTTGGAAGGGAAAAAAAGAATATTAGACTGATCCGATGATCTTGTACTGGGTTTATAGACATTAAAGTAGCAGATAAAAAAAAACGAGCGGCAAAATAAGGCGCAAATATTAAAGTTGTACTGTATCTAGTGTTGTATGTTCCAACAAACCCCGCTGCTCTGGAGATGTTGCTGCTACTCGGGTGTAGCCACCAACTTTAGATTGTGTGTTTTAACTTTAGATTATGTGTTTTTAACTTTAGATTATGTGTTTTAACTTTAGATTATGTGTTTTAACTTTAGATTGTGCGTTTTTAACTTTAGATTATGTGTTTTTAACTTTAGATTATGTGTTTTAACTTTAGATTATGTGTTTTAACTTTAGATTATGTGTTTTAACTTTAGATTATGTGTTTTTAACTTTAGATTCTGTGTTTTAACTTTAGATTATGTGTTTTAACTTTAGATTAGGTGTTTTAACTTTAGATTATGTGTTTTTAATTTTAGAGTATGTGTTTTAATTTTAGATTATGTGTTTTAACTTTTGGATTCTGTGTTTTAACTTTAGATTATGTGTTTTAAACTTTAGATTATGTGTTTTAACTTTAGATTGTGTGTTTTAACTTTAGATTATGTGTTTTAACTTTAGATCATGTGTTTTAATTTAAGATTATGTGTTTTAACTTTAGATCATGTGTTTTAACTTTACTGGACCTGAACACTGACCTGCAGAACCTGGACCTGAACACTGACCTGCAGAACCTGGACCTGAACACTGACCTGCAGAACCTGGACCTGAACACTGACCTGCAGAACCTGGACCTGAACCTGCAGAACCTGGACCTGACCACTGACCTGCAGAACAGCAGAGGAAGATCCCGCTTTGGTCCTGATGGAGTCCTGGTCCTGGTCCTGGTCCTGGTTCTGATTCTGGTTCTGGTTCTGATCCCGGTCCTGGTTCTGATCCCGGTCCATCTCCGAGTCCTGGTTCTGATCCTGCAGATCTTCAGATCTTCAGTCAATAAAAGTTCGTCTGGAAACCTCCACTGTGATGACGCAGCCGGAACCACGTGACCTCTTTTTTTAAAACTTTATTAGCAAATCTTGCTTTACAAACAGCAACAAGGTTTACAATAGTGTGGAACAGAAATAAAATGATGGAGTAAATTCAGTACTGGAGTTGAGGGGGGATGAGGGGGTGGCATCCCCCCTGAAATAAAAACAGTCCAAATCATCCCCCCTGAAATAAAAACAGTCCAAATCATCCCCCCTGAAATAAAAACAGTCCAAATCATCCTCCCTGAAATAAAAACGGTCCAAATCATCCTCCCTGAAATAAAAACAGTCCAAATCATCCTCCCTGAAATAAAAACGGTCCAAATCATCCTCCCTGAAATAAAAACAGTCCAAATCATCCCCCCTGAAATAAAAACGGTCCAAATCATCCCCCCTGAAATAAAAACAGTCCAAATCATCCCCCCTGAAATAAAAACAGTCCAAATCATCCCCCCTGAAATAAAAACAGTCCAAATCATCCTCCCTGAAATAAAAACGGTCCAAATCATCCTCCCTGAAATAAAAACAGTCCAAATCATCCTCCCTGAAATAAAAACGGTCCAAATCATCCCCCCTGAAATAAAAACAGTCCAAATCATCCCCCCTGAAATAAAAACAGTCCAAATCATACCCCCTGAAATAAAAACAGTCCAAATCATCCCCCCTGAAATAAAAACAGTCCAAATCATCCCCCCTGAAATAAAAACGGTCCAAATCATCCCCCCTGAAATAAAAACGGTCCAAATCATCCCCCCCCCCCTTCCCCGTAAAACTGCCATCCCCCCTTTCCATCCCTTATGTCATTTCATCAATGGATGTGGTTTTACTGCTATTTCAACATTTAGAGTCATCATCATCATTGTTAAAGTGTTTGGGAAGTTGGACATTTTCAGTATGTTTATACTTTTTAAAATCCCTTTTTCAACCCAAATTAGGAGATTAGGGCTAAATCACTCATTAATTACTTGGACGTTTAATGTTGTGTTGAACAGAAGCAGCGACGCATCATTTTTCTACCGACAGGAACTATTGTACGACGTCCGTTGGTTCCCGGGGAGCCGTTTGGCTGCAGCACCACCGGCCCTGACATCACTTCCTGTGCTCTGTAATAAAGGCGGCCCGGCGGACTTTCTGCGGGTCAATATTTTTGGGTTTGTTTGGTGAATCCGGCGTGAATCGGAGCCATCAGAACCGCAATCATGGTGAGTGTCGTCCGCACGGGTTCTCCGCGGGCAGCGGGCCCCGAGCAGCTCCGTATTTATCCATGTTTGGTTATTTAAAGCCGCCGTTGGCGCCGTTTGGAGCCAACATGTCGGCCGGCCGGGCTGTGTGCCTCCCGACGTAATGCTGATTTATGGTCCCGCGTTACACCGACGCAGAGCCTACGGCGTAGGGCACGCCGTCGAGTTATCGCAAAACCATAAATCAGGCTTTAAGCTCAGGCTCTAAATTCATACAACAAACGTGGTTTATTGAAGCGTACTCGGACTGTGATAGAGGAGACTGAGATACAACACAGACGAACCGCCTTTGGGAGGAATGTGTTTGTTGTAGGCGGGAAAACCAGGAACAGCTTCCATCTACAATAAAGGCTGATTTATGGTTCTGCGTTAAATCGACGCAGAGCCTACGGCGTACCTTACGCGGCCACGCGCCCCGTACACCGTAACCCTACGGCGAAGGCTCTGCGTCGTTTTAACGCAGAACCATAATTCAGGTTTAAGGGATTGTCCCTCATGCTCTTCCTTTGGGGGAAATCTCAAAGAATGGCTTCAAATCTCTCAAATCTGTGATCATTAATTGATTCTTGTATTAACAATTGCAGTTTTGTGCCGTTTTTAATTGTTATAGTGTGTCGTGTAATGTTTGTATGTTTCTACTGAGTCTAGCAGGGGGACTAAATGAGCCATTTGGTACAACTGGTTTATTTCCAGGTTCCTACGGGGCTGGATCCTGGAAAGTGCTGGAATTACAACGTTGTGTTTTCAAGGCCTGAAAAGTGCTTGAGTTTTAGTCGAAAGCTCTTGAAATTATAACTCTTTCTCTTTAACACTTTCACCAAATTGGGATCAGACTGTATAGTTTAGTTATTACAAGGAGAAATAAAATCAGTAAGATGAAACATAGCTAGAGGTTTACAGCACGATGCAATGTACATAATTTTGATAAAAAACGGGAAAAATGATTGAGTGTATATATATTCCTGTAGATATTTTACCCCAGAGATAAGGTGCTTGAAGATTTTGAAAATGACTCTTGAAAGTGCTTGAATTTGACCGTGGAAAAGGTGTAGGAACCCTGGATTTTATTTCTCCTTGTAATAACTAAACATATATAATTTCAAGCACTTAAACTAAAATTCAAGCACTTTTCAGGCCTTGAAAACACATTGGAATTCAAGGATTTCAAGCCCCCGTAGGAACCCTAAAATCAGTAAAATAAAACAACTAGATGTTTACAGCATGATACAATGTACATAATATAACTTAAGATAAAAAGCAGAAAAAATAATCGTGTGTGTATAGAAAGAAAGAAGCAAGCAAGCAGCCCGGACAGAGCATTGTGGGTAATTGGCTCCGAGCATTGTGGGTAATCTGAAGTGGTGATGTGATGCTTGTTTGCTCCTCAGACGGTGGGAAAGAGCAGCAAGATGCTGCAGCACATCGACTTCAGGATGAGGTGCATCCTGCAGGACGGCCGCATCTTCATCGGCACCTTCAAGGCCTTCGACAAACACATGAACCTGATCCTGTGCGACTGCGACGAGTTCAGGAAGATCAAGTAGGTCCAGTTCCAGCTTTTGTCCTGGAGGAGTTGGAGCGGTGATGCTGCAGAGTCTTGATGGTTGTGGGTTCCTGTTTTTTAGGCCCAAGAACTCCAAGCAGCCTGAGCGCGAGGAGAAGAGGGTGCTGGGTCTGGTTCTGCTGAGAGGGGAGAACCTGGTGTCCATGACGGTGGAGGGGCCGCCCCCCAAGGATGTGAGTGATGAACGAGGGCTGGGGCGGGTGGGAGTTTCACTAAAATTTGAACCTCTAGATAGATAGATACTTTATTAATCCTTTGCAGTAAATCAAGGTGTTAGATCAGCAGCAGCATCAGTGCATTTTTTCACAAAGATAAAAAAACAGATCACTTAGAATTAAAATTAAAATGCTGGGATACTAAAGTGCTAAGATTAAAGTGCTGGAATATTGCACATAGGAAAATTATTGTAGAGCTTGATGGCAGCTGGAAGGAAGGACGTTCTGTGGCGTTGGGTTTTGCATCGTGGTGGATCAGCAGCCGCTGAAGCTGCTCTGCCCAAAATCTGTTTCTTTTATTTCAAACATGTATAAAAAAAGATAAAACAAATCCAGGTGGGCATTCCACCACATAAAGAAAAAAAACCAACATCAAAACACATATTTCAAGTTACATGTTCGAAAAAGGAGTGGAAGTATAAGCTTATTTAATCCAACCCCTTTCCACAACTGAATATAAATTATGTCACTTATTTTTTATACTATACACTAATTTGTATAAATATGTCATTTTTAACACAAGATGTAAGCTCTATCATAAATATAACTATGATATACAGGACTGTCTCAGAAATTAGAATATTGTGATAAAGTTCTTTATTTTCTGTAATGCAATTTAAAAAAAAAAAACAAAAAAAAACAACCAAATGTCATACATTCTGGATTCATTACAAATCAACTGAAATATTGCAAGCCTTTTATTATTTTAATATTGCTGATTATGGCTTACAGATTAAGATTCCCAGAATATTCTAATTTTTTTAGATATGATATTTGAGTTTTCTTAAGCTGTAAACCATGATCAGCAATATTAAAATAATAAAAGGCTTGAAATATTTCAGTTGATTTGTAATGAATCCAGAATGTATGACATTTTGTGTTTTTGTAATTGCATTACAGAAAATCACAATATTCTAATTTTCTGAGACAGTCCTGTAAATATAATACGTATATATAAGTATTTAAACATACAAAGACAACATGACAGAATAGCAGAACACACACAGCTGGTGATCTTTAAACACAGTCTTCACTTTAATACCTCAAATAAACCATTTCTTTATAGTTCTTACATTGTTTTATGTTTGTACATTCTTTTAACTCCAAATTCAAACAATTCCACAAACTGATACACAACCTTCTCTCTCTCTCTCTCCTCAGACGGGCATCGCCCGGGTCCCCCTGGCCGGCGTGGCTGGAGGTCCAGGTGTGGGTCGGGCCGCCGGCCGTGGCGTCCCAGCAGGAGCCCCGATGCCCCAGGCCCCGGCGGGGCTGGCCGGGCCGGTGCGGGGAGTGGGTGGACCGTCGCAGCAGGTGATGACCCCCCAGGGCCGAGGGACGGTGGCCGCGGCGGCCGCAGGAGCCAGCATCGCCGGGGCCCCCACGCAGTATCCACCGGGACGGGGGGCCCCGCCCCCCATGGCCCGAGGAGCTCCGCCTCCAGGTGAGCAGCTCCACATCACAGCACACCGTTACCATGGAGACAGAACCGTCCAGGCCTGTGGCCTTCAGTCCAGTGGGGGGCTTTTCACTAGATACGCACCAATCCTACGCCGTAGGTTGGTGTAACGCGGAACCATAAATCAGCCTTAATTCTGGCGAGATCTGAAAAAACTTTGCAACAACGACCAAGCAAGTGATTATGTACATTCACTGAGTGAATATTATGAAAGTAAAATATATATTTCTTGCTAGAAATGTAATCAAAATGTCTTTTTATGCAGAAACTAACTCAAAATATGGATTTTATTCACTAAAAAATGAGAAATGTCCGCCGCGATGTGAAGCTGCAACGTTTTCAACCTGATCTCACAAAAATCTGTGAAATGCCAGGACCGCTTACGTACCCTAACGTAAACCACGCAGTGAAGTAGCAAGTGGTTGTGGCTTCATTTTGAGGGCTAGTGGTAGTGAGTAGAGTGAACATTGGGATTGGCCCTTAGACTCATATAGCTTATTAACTTAAAGGGGACCTATTATGGCATCTAATAACTATTTTAAACAGGCCTTGAATGTCTTAAAAACAAGCTTTTGATTGTTTTTGCTAAATTAGAAATTCAGCCTCTGAGCCATGTCTTTATCTTCCCATTCTCTAACCTCATTATCTATGCAGGATTCTGAGTGGGCGGGGCTATGATAATGAGGCTCTGTGCTGATTGGCTGCCTGAATACACGAAAAAGTGGCGGAAGCTCCGGCCGGGGGAGTTAGTTGTGGGTGTGTTGAAAGTTGAAAACTATAAATCTTAGTTTTCCTGATGAAAAAGGAATACATCTTAAACAAAAAAAATGAATTATAAATTATTAAACTCTTATTAAAAGCTTTAGCGATAGCACCCACCACGTGTGAGGATACTCTAGTGAGTGAAGCAAAACTCTTCACACTAGAGCTCCAGATGACTGGTGAAGCGCTTGACACGACTGTTCTGCGTGCGGCTGTGGATGTGACTGAATAGAGTTTGGTATAACTCTGGTGGGCATTCGTCAGTGAAATATTTTAGGACGCGGCAGCGCGTACCGCAGGTGGTTGTTGTAAACGTCCTCTGATCGGCTGCTTTGAACTATTATTTTGAGAACTCCGCTCAAAACCGATAGGGGCATTATCGGCCGATCGATCGGTGCGTCTCTAGTTTGAACACGGGGAGGCCTCATGAGATGAATCTAGCCCTGCTGGAAGCTGTTTCTCAGCTAGTGGACGGCACGTGAGGGGCAAAAACGGCACGGAGAGAAAAGAGGCTCAAATTCTTTGTACGTTGAGATTTGCGAGAGGAGGCTCAGAAATTGATTAAAAATTGATTGACTAAAAGGTTCGGGAGAGAACGTTCTGTAATTTCAACTTTTGTAGGGCGGTCACGAGGTGTTGTTGAGGTGTTGGTTATGTAGGGCTCAATGAGTAACTGCATTTGCAATAATATAACACTATCATAAAACGATCTTTTATAATTGTGACGGGAGTGATTGCAAGGTGCAGACCACGACACGCTAACTAGTTCCAGCATTTAAAGAAAAGAAGAAAAACAGAACAGAGCCATGTACAACCGTGTATGGCTAAAATATCAGATGCTAGTGTGTTAGACAAGCCAGAGAGCCCAACAGGTTTTGAGTCACGCCATATGAAGAGAATTTAAAATGGCCCGGGGAAACCACTGGGATATTAGCGGAGTTTGTGGCTTAAAATATAGCGTCCGGGCCCGGGTTCAGGGCCGGGTCTCAATAAAGTGGCAGCTGGCTGAAGGGAGATCGCCAGGGAGCTGGAAGTTTCTGATAAGATATAATATGTAATATAATAATAGGATAATATTTCTTTCTGCCACTTTATTGAGGTTTTTGTAGTGAAATGAGGAGGAATCATAGAGATAACTCCTCATTTCAACTAACTGGATCAGCCGTTCCTCATCATGACTGTTTCCTACAGCGCTTTCAACCGGCTTTCAACACGAGCGGCAGGAAGAAAATAGAAGAACATTTAAATATCACAATATCAAGCTTGTTTTCTGTTTAAAAAGTACAAACGTAGGAAGATTACAAGTACTCACCCATCTTTTACTTGTCTCTTTACTCTTTTAGGAGTTATTTTAGGAGTTTCTTTCAGGAGCGCACGGGCGGGTAGTGCGGTGAATAAAGGCTGAATTATGGTTCCGCGTAAAATCGACGGCGTAGCCTACGCCGTAGGGTCTGCGTTGGTGTAACGCGGAACCATAAATCAGCCTTTTAAAAAAGGGGGTTTCAGCTGTCAATCAAAATAACGTTGGGGCCCATAACGCTTTCAGTGTTTCAGGACAGAGCGTCCGATGCCACGCAGTGCGACGTGATAGTCGGACGCTCGCGTGCAGTTAGGACAGGCTGTCAGATTGATATTTTGGTAACTTTTAGACTGTACTTGTTGCCCGTGCAGCAGTTGCTGCTCCACTATTCTCCTCCAGACGGGTCTTTGGAGCTTGGACTTTTAATTTGTGTGGTACACAATGGTCCTTGTGTTTTCTCTGGTCGCCTTTTTAAATGTTTCTCCTCCCTTTTCTCCCCCAGGAATGATGGGCCCTCCCCCGGGCATGCGGCCCCCCATGGGCCCCCCGATGGGGATGCCCCCCGGCCCGGGCCGCGGCGCTCCCATGGGGATGCCCCCCCCAGGCATGAGGCCGCCGCCTCCCGGCATGAGAGGTAAGCTGTTACCATGGAGACGGACTGTCTGCTCGTCTACTGAAGTCTCAGCTTCACTAATGAATGTTTGTTCTGTGTTCCAGGCCCCCCCCCTCCCGGGATGAGACCGCCCCCCCGGCCCTGAGCCCGACTGCTGCCCTCACTCACCTGTTGTATAGATCTTTTTGTTTTTTTAAACTTTCCGTACTAGTTTTTCATAAAACACTTTTTCCAATTGCGTACCGTTTTAACTGTTTGTACAGTTTCCATGGAGACGAGTTCAATAAATGAGTTCAGGTGGCCGTGTGGCCCCTGGAATTAACCTGATGTTTCTCTGAGAGTTTTCTCCTCGTTGCCTCCTGGAAGTCTTCAATGGTTGCATGTTGTTTTTAATTCAGAATGAATAATTCAGAATTAAACTATTTTCCTTCCAGTTTACATGGAAATAGTAATTCTGAATTGAGGTTTACATGGAAACCACGTTTGGTCTTTCTCTAATTCCTCTCCAGGTCTGGGGATGGGAAGGATCTGATTGGATGGGGGGGGACCGGAAGTTAAACTACCGGAAGAAAAACAAACTTAGCCGCTACAACTCACAATTTTTATGTTTCCATCTCTTCTTTAATTATTTCCAGGTCCTCCAAGCTATTTATTAAATAAATGGTCTCTGCTCTTGACCAGCGTTTACTGCTGCTGCATCTTGAAACTTTGTTTGGAAAACCAGCCCAGTGGAATATAAGATCATGGAGACAGACGGGAGAGGGAACGAGCAGAAAGAAAGACCGGAATTAATTTAAAGAGGAATGAGTGGATACATGATCTGGAATTATTCTATTCAGATTTAAAATCAGAATAAACCAGACACTTACTCCGGAATTAAGTTTAATTCAGAATGGCCATTTTAATTCTGAATTAGGTGTTTACATGGTAATTTTTACTCATTTTAAATCGGATTTAATTTAG
This sequence comes from Cololabis saira, assembly GCF_033807715.1. Lineage (NCBI taxonomy): Eukaryota > Metazoa > Chordata > Actinopteri > Beloniformes > Belonidae > Cololabis > Cololabis saira. Next base: position 45,890,601 of record NC_084594.1, read on the forward strand.
AATCTGAATTAAAGAGGAATTAAAGTTCCCATGTAAAGGCAGTACCAGTGTACGGCTGGTCTGGGCAACGGCTCTACTGCAGCATCGTTGAGGGACGAGTCGCCAGAGCCAGCTTTTTTTCTTTTTAAAGTTTAAAAAAAACCTTTTTTTTTTTTTCTTGAAATGCCTGAATATTTGAGCCTGTAATATCCGTCACTGAGCCCTAACAGAACCAGTACAGATGACAGTCTGCTGTCGGCCCAGGAGGATGTTTGTGACATTCACTCTCGTTTCACATTTTCAGGAACTTGTAGACGGATCGGAATAATTGTCATTTCCATGATTACAGTAATTACTGAAATGTTTAAGGGATCCTTTCATCTTAAACAATCTTAAGTTTCTGCATAATAATGCACGTAGCCTCTGCTCTCACTAGTTTCACGGTGGTTTGGAATATATAGATAGATGGTCTTGTGTGTGGTTTTTATTTTATTTTGCAGCACTGTAGCTTGCAGTGCCGTGTTTCCTTTTATTTACTTCCTCTATGTAGCTCAGACACAAAAGGACCAAAAAAGTATATTTTATTCACGTTGGAGCTGAAAAATGTTGATAGGTTTTTATAGATGCTGCAGCAAATTCTAGTTCTACCCAGTACTCGAGTTGTAAAAAAAAAAAAAAAAAAAAGAATCAGGGGGGATGGTGGATTTGATCATATGGGGACAGATAATTTGTGCCGATTACAAATATATATTACAAATAATAGCAGTGACCAAAACACCTGCAGAAATACTGCAGGAATGACATAGCAGCAGTTAAATGCAGCCTTCTGTAAGCTTTAAATATTCACTGGACTTACATCAAATACATCAAAACACAACAATAAAAAACACTTTTCTGAACTTATCAATATGACTCTGTCCTTCACAGGATAAGTAAAATGGATCACTGCAAAAACTCAAAATCTTAACAAGAATATTTGTCTTATTTCTACTTAAAATGTCTCATTTTAGTAAAAAAAAAATCTCATTACACTTAAAACAAGACTCATCACTGGAAAAAACAATTTTCACCTGTTTCAAGTAGATTTTCACTTGAAATAAGTAGAAAAATCTGCCAGTGGAACAAGATTTTTTTGCTTGTAATAAGAAGATAAATCGTCCTGCTGGCAGATTTTTCTACTTATTTCAAGTGAAAATGTATTTTTCTGGTGATGACTCTAAATGTTGAAATAGCAGTAAAACCACATTCATTGATGAAATGACATAAGGGATGGAAAGGGGGGATGGCAGTTTTACAGGGGGGATGATTTGGACCGTTTTTATCCCCTCATCCCCCTCAACTCCAGTACTGGTTCTACCCTACTTGGAAATGATGAATAAATTGTGGGACAGCTGAAAAAGGGGAACAATCTTTTTTTTTTGCAGTCCACGTAAATTATGTAGTAAAATGTTTGGATGTGCATGTCAGGCGGATACACTTGGTAGCAGCTCACAGCTCAACAGGACAAACAGTCCACACTGGAATCAGGTTCAGTTTACAGAGCTGCTCCGTTTGATGGAACATTACCAGGAGGTTTCTCTTAGAAATATTTCGTGTAAATGAGTTCAGCTGGTGGAAAGAGATGTGACTTCCAGGTGGAACGTTAACCTTGTGTTACAAATAGAAGCTTCTTTTTTTCTTTTTTATTTATTATTGAAATATACAAAACAGGTATACAGTAAGAAACAGCACATGGTTGACATGTTCTGGGTATGGGTCTCTGTAAAGCGTCTAGAGACAACTCTGTTGTATTAGACGCTATATAAATAAAATTGAATTGAATTGAATTGAATAAATCGAGAGTAAAAAAAAATATAATTTTTTTTTTGTTATTTAACAAAATCAGAGATTTAAGCAAAGAGTTAAGTTCCAGGAGAAAAGGAGCGATCTTAGGTAGAGATTTTGCGAATAAAAAATTTTGCATAGGAGAACAAAGTTTATCAGGTATTCAAGAGCATAATCTTCTGAGTTAACACAATAGCAAATAACAGCGTTACCCACTTAGAGGTGCCTGTTAGTGCTTGGCATTCATTCAGGTGTTCTCATATACTTTTTCTTTCCTTTTTGCAATTTTATTTATGTGTGGGTGTGTATTTGCATTATGGTGTTTAGAGTAATAGTTTAGTGAGCTGTTTTCTTTTTATTTATTTATCTTCTATTCTTTTTTTTGTGTAATGATTTCTTATCTTGCTATAATTTTATATCCATTTATTTTTATTTTATTTTTATGTTCCTGTGTTGGAGGGGTTAAAAAAAAAAAGGAAAAAATCTTTGTGACTTGTAATTTTCTTTTAGTGATACTTGGTACACTACGGTCACTGAATGTAGTGATCTTTCTAGTTTTTTTTTAATAGTTTTGATCTCAACAAAATAGAATAATTGATCTCAATAAAAAAATAAATAAAAAAATAATAGATTATTTGCAGTACACTTGAAAACTGTATACTTTGGTACTTTTAACAGTGGATCTAAAAAGTTACAGAGACTGCAGCGGCTGCAGTCTCTGCAGCCTCTGCAGTTTCTGCAACTCCTCACTCAGAGGGTTTACAGTTAGAAATTGACTCCAAGGCCTGTGGTCCCTCTGTGACTCCTCACACAGAGAATGTACTGTCAGAAAAGAGTGCCCAAGACTGTTGTCCAACTATGACTCCCCACTCTGGAAATATAAAGAATGAATATACACAATCCCAAACTGATGCACCGCTGTCCTCAAAAGACATTGAAAGGGAGAGGAAACACTTTCAGGCCCGTGTTCCTCACAAGAATCACCATGAAGGAGATGTGAGGAGGGAGTGCATGCCCTCGCAATCATCTGAAACCCCTGAGTTAGAGAAGACCCAAAGGGATTTGAGTACCCAGGAATCTGCAAGTGGCCCAAAACAACAAGCTAAAAACAAGCAGATGAACAACATGACTGAACAATTAGACGACATGAGGAACAAGCTGCGGAAGAAGAACTTGTTGCTTACACAAGAAAAAGAGAGGAGAATTGCTGCAGAAGATAACTGTGAATGGTACTGGGAAAAGCTGTCAGAGGTGGAACTGACTTTAGAGGATGAATGCCGGCACAGAGCAGCTTTTGAAAACAAGGTTCGCCAATGCAAAGACACAATTGAGCATTTGCAGGCTTCCAAAGCACTTGAACAAGAGGCTGAGTCCAGACACGCAGACACCCATAAGCTGGCCCTCGCTGAGCTGGAAAACTTAAAAAAACAGCTCAAAGAAAAGGCCAGTGCTAATCTTGAATTGGTGAATAAACTTAAAGCACAGGAAGAGATGACAGAAGGTCTTGAGTGGAAGGTGGCAGAGCTCGGTGTGAAGCTCAAGTCTGCCTTGGTGAGTGAAAAAATCAAGCCTGATGGAAGTACACGTGCACCTGAGTCTTCTGCAAAACACAAAGTTCAAAAACAGATAAGTGCTTCAAGACAACACTTTCCACTCAAACTGAGGAGAGTAATTTGAGGAGTGAGGAGGTTTTACTGAGGAGTAATTTGCTGAAACACAGATCCAGCGCAAAAAGAAGAACAAAAGAGAACATCAGAACTCACAGCGAACCTCAATTGTGGGCTTATGCAAGAACGCCCTCGACTGCAGGAGAGTAATCCAAAAGAAGACCTGATTACTCCAGTTGAGTCCGCTGCGTGTCAGTGTCAGAACCAGAAGTGATCTCTGAACTGGTGGAGATCAACAAAACAGAGTCAGTCTCCAAAGTAAAAGATGTCTTTGAGAAACAACTAGAAAAGAGAACTGGTTGGAGCTGATAGAAAGGCAACAGTAACTCAAATAACCACTCGCTACAACCAAGGTATGCCGAAGAGCATCTCTGAATGCACAACACGTGGAACCTTGAGGCGGATGGGCCACAGCAGCAGAACCACACTGGGTACCACTCCTCTCAGCTAAGAATAGGAAACTGAGGCTACAATTCACTCAGGCTCACCAAATTTGGACAACAGAAGTTTGGAAAAACGTTGCCTGGTATGATGAGTCTCAAGAACTAGGCATCAACAACATGCAGTGTGTTGCGGAAATGATGACGTTGATGTGCCAGAACTGTGCGATGGTGGTATAGTGGAGAGCATAGCTGCCTTCCAAGCAGTTGACCCGGGTTCGATTCCCGGCCATCGCAGCACTACTTTTTTGAAAAATCTGAATTTTCACACTTCAACAGAGTGTTTTCCATGGAACTCGTAACTCTTAGAACTTCCTGTCTTCCTGTCTTAATGAGCACCCACCGAAGGGGATGTAGCTCAGTGGTAGAGCGCATGCTTCGCATGTATGAGGCCCCGGGTTCAATCCCCGGCATCTCCATTATTTGTGTTAATAAACCCAATAAAGTAAGAAAGAGTAATCAGCAACACTGATTGTTCCAAGAAGGATGACTTATGTTCATAGTTAGACAAACTCACAAGATGAATTGGACTTAATGCTTGCTATTGAACATCAATCCCTTCAAAAAGCTTTAATGTTCATGAAGACTATACATGGGACACATACATATGTATGCATTTACACTCACCGGCCACTTTATTAGGTAAAATAACTGCTCCAACTGCTCTTCGATGGAAATTTCTAACCAGCCAATCACATGACAGCAAATCAATGCAATTAGGCACGTAGACATGGTCAAGAGAATCTCCTGTAGTTCAAACCAAGCATCAGAATGGGGAAGTACGGGGATTTCAGTGACTTTGAACGTGGCATGGTTGTTGGTAACAGACGGGCTGATCTGAGTATTTCAGAACCTGCCGATCTACTGGGATTTTCATGCAAAAACCTCTCTGGGGTTGACAGAGAGTCGTCGGAAAAAGAGAAAATATCCAGTGGGCGGTAGTTTCTTGAGGGCAAATGCCTTGTGGATACCAGAGGTCAGAAGAGAATGGCCAGACTGGTTGTAGCTGATAGAAAGGCAACAGTAACTCAAATAACCACTCGCTACAACCAAGGTATGCCGAAGAGCATCTCTGAATGCACAACACGTGGAACCTTGAGGCGGATGGGCCACAGCAGCAGAACCACACTGGGTACCACTCCTCTCAGCTAAGAATAGGAAACTGAGGCTACAATTCACTCAGGCTCACCAAATTTGGACAACAGAAGTTTGGAAAAACGTTGCCTGGTATGATGAGTCTCAATGTCGGTTGCAACATTCGGATGGTATGGTCAGAATTTGGCATCAACAACATGCAGTGTGTTGCGGAAATTATGATGTTGATGTACCAGAACTGTGCGATGGTGGTATAGTGGAGAGCATAGCTGCCTTCCAAGCAGTTGACCCGGGTTCGATTCCCGGCCATCGCAGCACTACTTTTTTGAAAAATCTGAATTTTCACACTTCAACAGAGTGTTCTCCATGGAATTCGTAACTCTTAGAACTTCCTGTCTTCCTGTCTTCAGGCGCACCGACCGAAGGGGATGTAGCTCAGTGGTAGAGCGCATGCTTCGCATGTATGAGGCCCCGGGTTCAATCCCCGGCATCTCCATTATTTGTGTTAATAAACCCAATAAAGTAAGAAAGAGTAATCAGCAACACTGATTGTTCCATAAAGGATGAATTATGTTCATAGTTAGACAAACTCACAAGATGAATTGGACTTAATGCTTGCTATTGAACATCAATCCCTTCAAAAAGCTTTAATGTTCATGAAGAGTATACATGGGACACATACATATGTATGCATTTACACTCACCGGCCACTTTATTAGGTAAAATAACTGCTCCAACTGCTCTTCGATGGAAATTTCTAACCAGCCAATCACATGACAGCAAATCAATGCAATTAGGCACGTAGACATGGTCAAGAGAATCTCCTGTAGTTCAAACCAAGCATCAAAATGGGGAAGTACGGCGATTTCAGTGACTTTGAACGTGGCATGGTTGTTGGTAACAGACGGGCTGATCTGAGTATTTCAGAACCTGCCGATCTACTGGGATTTTCATGCAAAAACCTCTCTGGGGTTGACAGAGAGTCGTAGGAAAAAGAGAAAATATCCAGTGGGCGGTAGTTTCTTGAGGGCAAATGCCTTGTGGATACCAGAGGTCAGAAGAGAATGGCCAGACTGGTTGTAGCTGATAGAAAGGCAACAGTAACTCAAATAACCACTCGTTACAACCAAGGTATGCCGAAGAGCATCTCTGAATGCACAACACGTGGAACCTTGAGGCGGATGGGCCACAGCAGCAGAACCACACTGGGTACCACTCCTCTCAGCTAAGAATAGGAAACTGAGGCTACAATTCACTCAGGCTCACCAAATTTGGACAACAGAAGTTTGGAAAAACGTTGCCTGGTATGATGAGTCTCAATGTCGGTTGCAACATTCGGATGGTATGGTCAGAATTTGGCATCAACAACATGCAGTGTGTTGCGGAAATTATGATGTTGATGTACCAGAACTGTGCGATGGTGGTATAGTGGAGAGCATAGCTGGCTTCCAAGCAGTTGACCCGGGTTCGATTCCCGGCCGTCGCAGCACTACTTTTTTGAAAAATCTGAATTTTCACACTTCAACAGAGTGTTCTCCATGGAATTCGTAACTCTTAGAACTTCCTGTTTTTCTGTCTTCAGGCGCACCGACCGAAGGGGATGTAGCTCAGTGGTAGAGCGCATGCTTCGCATGTATGAGGCCCCGGGTTCAATCCCCGGCATCTCCATTATTTGTGTTAATAAACCCAATGAAGTAGGAAAGGGTAATCAGCAACACTGATTGTTCCAAGAAGGATGACTTATGTTCATAGTTAGACAAACTCACAAGATGAATTGGACTTAATGCTTGCTATTGAACATCAATCCCTTCAAAAAGCTTTAATGTTCATGAAGAGTATACATGGGACACATACATATGTATGCATTTACACTCACCGGCCACTTTATTAGGTAAAATAACTGCTCCAACTGCTCTTCGATGGAAATTTCTAACCAGCCAATCACATGACAGCAAATCAATGCAATTAGGCACGTAGACATGGTCAAGAGAATCTCCTGTAGTTCAAACCAAGCATCAGAATGGGGAAGTACGGTGATTTCAGTGACTTTGAACGTGGCATGGTTGTTGGTAACAGACGGGCTGATCTGAGTATTTCAGAACCTGCCGATCTACTGGGATTTTCATGCAAAAACCTCTCTGGGGTTGACAGAGAGTCGTCGGAAAAAGAGAAAATATCCAGTGGGCGGTAGTTTCTTGAGGGCAAATGCCTTGTGGATACCAGAGGTCAGAAGAGAATGGCCAGACTGGTTGTAGCTGATAGAAAGGCAACAGTAACTCAAATAACCACTCGCTACAACCAAGGTATGTCGAAGAGCATCTCTGAATGCACAACACGTGGAACCTTGAGGCGGATGGGCCACAGCAGCAGAACCACACTGGGTACCACTCCTCTCAGCTAAGAATAGGAAACTGAGGCTACAATTCACTCAAGCTCACCAAATTTGGACAACAGAAGTTTGGAAAAACGTTGCCTGGTATGATGAGTCTCAATGTCGGTTGCAACATTCGGATGGTATGGTCAGAATTTGGCATCAACAACATGCAGTGTGTTGCGGAAATTATGACGTTGATGTGCCAGAACTGTGCGATGGTGGTATAGTGGAGAGCATAGCTGCCTTCCAAGCAGTCGATTCCCGGCCATCGCAGCACTACTTTTGTGAAAAATCTGAATTTTCACACTTCAACATACTTGTTTCCATTAACTCTTAGAACGTCCTGTCTTCCTGTCTTCAGGCACACCGACCGAAGGGGATGTAGCTCAGTGGTAGAGCGCATGCTTTGCATGTATGAGGCCCCGGGTTCAATCCCCGGCATCTCCATTATTTGTGTTAATAAACCCAATAAAGTAAGAAAGAGTAATCAGCAACACTGATTGTTCCATAAAGGATGAATTATGTTCATAGTTAGACAAACTCACAAGATTAATTGGGCTTGCTATTGAACATCAATCCCTTCAAAAAGCTTTAATGTTCATGATGAGTATACATGGGACACATACATATGTATGCATTTACACTCACCGGCCACTTTATTAGGTAAAATAACTGCTCCAACTGCTCTTCGATGGGAATTTCTAACCAGCCAATCACATGACAGCAAATCAATGCAATTAGGCACGTAGACATGGGCCGTTTTCGAATTCAACTGACAGAACAGAGCTGTGTATCTTATAGCTCAATGGGTTGGTTAGCGACTTTCGTACAGTGAACGGGGGTTCGATTCCAGTCGGGCTATATTTGCAACTTTCCCCGATGTGGGACTAATAAAGGATTATCTTATCTTAAATGTTGAAATAGCAGTAAAACCAAATTCATTGATGAAATGACATAAGGGATGGAAAATGGATTTTAATAAATGTATTGAAATGAACATATCAGTCTATTGAAGTTAATTTTATTTTATTTATCTTCTCCTCTCTGTCGAGTAGCTCTCTCTCCATCTTCTCCTCCTTGTCCAAACCCTCTCTCTGCATCTATTTATTTCAGCTCCCGGACAAATTCTCTGTCAAAACACAGCAATGAAAGTTATTTCATGAAAATACAACGAACTACCGATATATAACGTTGTCATAACACTTAGTTCACTTTTATTTACGTAGCAAGCATGCTAAGATAACTAACAAAAACCTAACATACTATTAAAAACCCACAATTTTTAATCGTTGTCCTTACACTAAATTGAATTAAAAAGGCTATATATTAAAGTTACTTACATTTATATTCCTCCTTCTCCCTCTCCACGGTGTAACTAGTCCTTTCTGCCTTCACATCACATCACTGTCCGATTGCAGCTGTTTTCTCAATAAAGCTTTGAGAAAAAAAAGAAAAAAGCGCTGCCCGGCCGAGGCCGCATTGCATTCTGGGATATCGTAGGCGAGGTAGCTGGTTTGAAGCATGCTGCGGATTTTTTTCCAGATCAGTACAACATCCGGGTATTTTTCGCACACTGCAGATTTCCTTCTGTTCACATACAGCATACTACTTACTACACTTTGGCCAAATCAGTGTATACTTGTAGTACAGTATGCGAATTCGAAAACGACCATGGTCAAGAGAATCTCCTGTAGTTCAAACCAAGCATCAGAATGGGGAAGTACGGTGATTTCAGTGACTTTGAACGTGGCATGGTTGTTGGTAACAGACGGGCTGATCTGAGTATTTCAGAACCTGCCGATCTACTGGGATTTTCATGCAAAAACCTCTCTGGGGTTGACAGAGAGTCGTAGGAAAAAGAGAAAATATCCAGTGGGCGGTAGTTTCTTGAGGGCAAATGCCTTGTGGATACCAGAGGTCAGAAGAGAATGGCCAGACTGGTTGTAGCTGATAGAAAGGCAACAGTAACTCAAATAACCACTCGTTACAACCAAGGTATGCCGAAGAGCATCTCTGAATGCACAACACGTGGAACCTTGAGGCGGATGGGCCACAGCAGCAGAACCACACTGGGTACCACTCCTCTCAGCTAAGAATAGGAAACTGAAGCTACAATTCACTCAGGCTCACCAAATTTGGACAACAGAAGTTTGGAAAAACGTTGCCTGGTATGATGAGTCTCAATGTCGGTTGCAACATTCGGATGGTATGGTCAGAATTTGGCATCAACAACATGCAGTGTGTTGCGGAAATTATGATGTTGATGTACCAGAACTGTGCGATGGTGGTATAGTGGAGAGCATAGCTGCCTTCCAAGCAGTTGACCCGGGTTCGATTCCCGGCCATCGCAGCACTACTTTTTTGAAAAATCTGAATTTTCACACTTCAACAGAGTGTTCTCCATGGAATTCGTAACTCTTAGAACTTCCTGTCTTCCTGTCTTCAGGCGCACCGACCGAAGGGGATGTAGCTCAGTGGTAGAGCGCATGCTTCGCATGTATGAGGCCCCGGGTTCAATCCCCGGCATCTCCATTATTTGTGTTAATAAACCCAATAAAGTAAGAAAGAGTAATCAGCAACACTGATTGTTCCATAAAGGATGAATTATGTTCATAGTTAGACAAACTCACAAGATGAATTGGACTTAATGCTTGCTATTGAACATCAATCCCTTCAAAAAGCTTTAATGTTCATGAAGAGTATACATGGGACACATACATATGTATGCATTTACACTCACCGGCCACTTTATTAGGTAAAATAACTGCTCCAACTGCTCTTCGATGGAAATTTCTAACCAGCCAATCACATGACAGCAAATCAATGCAATTAGGCACGTAGACATGGTCAAGAGAATCTCCTGTAGTTCAAACCAAGCATCAAAATGGGGAAGTACGGCGATTTCAGTGACTTTGAACGTGGCATGGTTGTTGGTAACAGACGGGCTGATCTGAGTATTTCAGAACCTGCCGATCTACTGGGATTTTCATGCAAAAACCTCTCTGGGGTTGACAGAGAGTCGTAGGAAAAAGAGAAAATATCCAGTGGGCGGTAGTTTCTTGAGGGCAAATGCCTTGTGGATACCAGAGGTCAGAAGAGAATGGCCAGACTGGTTGTAGCTGATAGAAAGGCAACAGTAACTCAAATAACCACTCGTTACAACCAAGGTATGCCGAAGAGCATCTCTGAATGCACAACACGTGGAACCTTGAGGCGGATGGGCCACAGCAGCAGAACCACACTGGGTACCACTCCTCTCAGCTAAGAATAAGAAACTGAGGCTACAATTCACTCAGGCTCACCAAATTTGGACAACAGAAGTTTATGCTATTGAACTTGCTATTGCTATTGCTATACTTGCTATTGAACATCAATCCCTTCAAAAAGCTTTAATGTTCATGATGAGTATACATGGGACACATACATATGTATGCATTTACACTCACCGGCCACTTTATTAGGTAAAATAACTGCTCCAACTGCTCTTCGATGGAAATTTCTAACCAGCCAATCACATGACAGCAAATCAATGCAATTAGGCACGTAGACATGGGCCGTTTTCGAATTCAACTGACAGAACAGAGCTGTGTATCTTATAGCTCAATGGGTTGGTTAGCGACTTTCGTACAGTGAACGGGGGTTCGATTCCAGTCGGGCTATATTTTGCAAATTTCCCCGATGTGGGACTAATAAAGGATTATCTTATCTTAAATGTTGAAATAGCAGTAAAACCAAATTCATTGATGAAATGACATAAGGGATGGAAAATGGGTTTTAATAAATGTATTGAAATGAACATATCAGTCTATTGAAGTTAATTTTATTTTATTTATCTTCTCCTCTCTGTCGAGTAGCTCTCTCTCCATCTTCTCCTCCTTGTCCAAACCCTCTCTCTGCATCTATTTATTTCAGCTCCCGGACAAATTCTCTGTCAAAACACAGCAATGAAAGTTATTTCATGAAAATACAACGAACTACCGATATATAACGTTGTCATAACACTTAGTTCACTTTTATTTACGTAGCAAGCATGCTAAGATAACTAACAAAAACCTAACATACTATTAAAAACCCACAATTTTTAATCGTTGTCCTTACACTAAATTGAATTAAAAAGGCTATATAATAAAGTTACTTACATTTATATTCCTCCTTCTCCCTCTCCACGGTGTAACTAGTCCTTTCTGCCTTCACATCACATCACTGTCCGATTGCAGCTGTTTTCTCAATAAAGCTTTGAGAAAAAAAAGAAAAAAGCGCTGCCCGGCCGAGGCCGCATTGCATTCTGGGATATCGTAGGCGAGGTAGCTGGTTTGAAGCATGCTGCGGATTTTTTTCCAGATCAGTACAACATCCGGGTATTTTTCGCACACTGCAGATTTCCTTCTGTTCACATACAGCATACTACTTACTACACTTTGGCCAAATCAGTGTATACTTGTAGTACAGTATGCGAATTCGAAAACGACCATGGTCAAGAGAATCTCCTGTAGTTCAAACCAAGCATCAGAATGGGGAAGTACGGTGATTTCAGTGACTTTGAACGTGGCATGGTTGTTGGTAACAGACGGGCTGATCTGAGTATTTCAGAACCTGCCGATCTACTGGGATTTTCATGCAAAAACCTCTCTGGGGTTGACAGAGAGTCGTAGGAAAAAGAGAAAATATCCAGTGGGCGGTAGTTTCTTGAGGGCAAATGCCTTGTGGATACCAGAGGTCAGAAGAGAATGGCCAGACTGGTTGTAGCTGATAGAAAGGCAACAGTAACTCAAATAACCACTCGTTACAACCAAGGTATGCCGAAGAGCATCTCTGAATGCACAACACGTGGAACCTTGAGGCGGATGGGCCACAGCAGCAGAACCACACTGGGTACCACTCCTCTCAGCTAAGAATAGGAAACTGAGGCTACAATTCACTCAGGCTCACCAAATTTGGACAACAGAAGTTTGGAAAAACGTTGCCTGGTATGATGAGTCTCAATGTCGGTTGCAACATTCGGATGGTATGGTCAGAATTTGGCATCAACAACATGCAGTGTGTTGCGGAAATTATGATGTTGATGTACCAGAACTGTGCGATGGTGGTATAGTGGAGAGCATAGCTGCCTTCCAAGCAGTTGACCCGGGTTCGATTCCCGGCCATCGCAGCACTACTTTTTTGAAAAATCTGAATTTTCACACTTCAACAGAGTGTTCTCCATGGAATTCGTAACTCTTAGAACTTCCTGTCTTCCTGTCTTCAGGCGCACCGACCGAAGGGGATGTAGCTCAGTGGTAGAGCGCATGCTTCGCATGTATGAGGCCCCGGGTTCAATCCCCGGCATCTCCATTATTTGTGTTAATAAACCCAATAAAGTAAGAAAGAGTAATCAGCAACACTGATTGTTCCATAAAGGATGAATTATGTTCATAGTTAGACAAACTCACAAGATGAATTGGACTTAATGCTTGCTATTGAACATCAATCCCTTCAAAAAGCTTTAATGTTCATGAAGAGTATACATGGGACACATACATATGTATGCATTTACACTCACCGGCCACTTTATTAGGTAAAATAACTGCTCCAACTGCTCTTCGATGGAAATTTCTAACCAGCCAATCACATGACAGCAAATCAATGCAATTAGGCACGTAGACATGGTCAAGAGAATCTCCTGTAGTTCAAACCAAGCATCAAAATGGGGAAGTACGGCGATTTCAGTGACTTTGAACGTGGCATGGTTGTTGGTAACAGACGGGCTGATCTGAGTATTTCAGAACCTGCCGATCTACTGGGATTTTCATGCAAAAACCTCTCTGGGGTTGACAGAGAGTCGTAGGAAAAAGAGAAAATATCCAGTGGGCGGTAGTTTCTTGAGGGCAAATGCCTTGTGGATACCAGAGGTCAGAAGAGAATGGCCAGACTGGTTGTAGCTGATAGAAAGGCAACAGTAACTCAAATAACCACTCGTTACAACCAAGGTATGCCGAAGAGCATCTCTGAATGCACAACACGTGGAACCTTGAGGCGGATGGGCCACAGCAGCAGAACCACACTGGGTACCACTCCTTTCAGCTAAGAATAAGAAACTGAGGCTACAATTCACTCAGGCTCACCAAATTTGGACAACAGAAGTTTGGAAAAACGTTGCCTGGTATGATGAGTCTCAATGTCGGTTGCAACATTCGGATGGTATGGTCAGAATTTGGCATCAACAACATGCAGTGTGTTGCGGAAATTATGATGTTGATGTACCAGAACTGTGCGATGGTGGTATAGTGGAGAGCATAGCTGCCTTCCAAGCAGTTGACCCGGGTTCGATTCCCGGCCGTCGCAGCACTACTTTTTTGAAAAATCTGAATTTTCACACTTCAACAGAGTGTTCTCCATGGAATTCGTAACTCTTAGAACTTCCTGTTTTTCTGTCTTCAGGCGCACCGACCGAAGGGGATGTAGCTCAGTGGTAGAGCGCATGCTTCGCATGTATGAGGCCCCGGGTTCAATCCCCGGCATCTCCATTATTTGTGTTAATAAACCCAATGAAGTAGGAAAGGGTTATCAGCAACACTGATTGTTCCAAGAAGGATGACTTATGTTCATAGTTAGACAAACTCACAAGATGAATTGGACTTAATGCTTGCTATTGAACATCAATCCCTTCAAAAAGCTTTAATGTTCATGAAGAGTATACATGGAACACATACATATGTATGCATTTACACTCACCGGCCACTTTATTAGGTAAAATAACTGCTCCAACTGCTCTTCGATGGAAATTTCTAACCAGCCAATCACATGACAGCAAATCAATGCAATTAGGCACGTAGACATGGTCAAGAGAATCTCCTGTAGTTCAAACCAAGCATCAGAATGGGGAAGTACGGTGATTTCAGTGACTTTGAACGTGGCATGGTTGTTGGTAACAGACGGGCTGATCTGAGTATTTCAGAACCTGCCGATCTACTGGGATTTTCATGCAAAAACCTCTCTGGGGTTGACAGAGAGTCGTCGGAAAAAGAGAAAATATCCAGTGGGCGGTAGTTTCTTGAGGGCAAATGCCTTGTGGATACCAGAGGTCAGAAGAGAATGGCCAGACTGGTTGTAGCTGATAGAAAGGCAACAGTAACTCAAATAACCACTCGCTACAACCAAGGTATGTCGAAGAGCATCTCTGAATGCACAACACGTGGAACCTTGAGGCGGATGGGCCACAGCAGCAGAACCACACTGGGTACCACTCCTCTCAGCTAAGAATAGGAAACTGAGGCTACAATTCACTCAGGCTCACCAAATTTGGACAACAGAAGTTTGGAAAAACGTTGCCTGGTATGATGAGTCTCAATGTCGGTTGCAACATTCGGATGGTATGGTCAGAATTTGGCATCAACAACATGCAGTGTGTTGCGGAAATTATGACGTTGATGTGCCAGAACTGTGCGATGGTGGTATAGTGGAGAGCATAGCTGCCTTCCAAGCAGTCGATTCCCGGCCATCGCAGCACTACTTTTGTGAAAAATCTGAATTTTCACACTTCAACATACTTGTTTCCATTAACTCTTAGAACGTCCTGTCTTTCTGTCTTAATGAGCACCGACCGAAGGGGATGTAGCTCAGTGGTAGAGCGCATGCTTTGCATGTATGAGGCCCCGGGTTCAATCCCCGGCATCTCCATTATTTGTGTTAATAAACCCAATAAAGTAAGAAAGAGTAATCAGCAACACTGATTGTTCCATAAAGGATGAATTATGTTCATAGTTAGACAAACTCACAAGATGAATCGGGCTTGCTATTGAACATCAATCCCTTCAAAAAGCTTTAATGTTCATGATGACTATACATGGGACACATACATATATATGCATTTACACTCACCGGCCACTTTATTAGGTAAAATAACTGCTCTTCGATGGAAATTTCTAACCAGCCAATCACATGACAGCAAATCAATGCAATTAGGCACGTAGACATGGTCAAGAGAATCTCCTGTAGTTCAAACCAAGCATCAGAATGGGGAAGTACGGTGATTTCAGTGACTTTGAACGTGGCATGGTTGTTGGTAACAGACGGGCTGATCTGAGTATTTCAGAACCTGCCGATCTACTGGGATTTTCATGCAAAAACCTCTCTGGGGTTGACAGAGAGTCGTCGGAAAAAGAGAAAATATCCAGTGGGCGGTAGTTTCTTGAGGGCAAATGCCTTGTGGATACCAGAGGTCAGAAGAGAATGGCCAGACTGGTTGTAGCTGATAGAAAGGCAACAGTAACTCAAATAACCACTCGCTACAACCAAGGTATGCCGAAGAGCATCTCTGAATGCACAACACGTGGAACCTTGAGGCGGATGGGCCACAGCAGCAGAACCACACTGGGTACCACTCCTCTCAGCTAAGAATAGGAAACTGAGGCTACAATTCACTCAGGCTCACCAAATTTGGACAACAGAAGTTTGGAAAAACGTTGCCTGGTATGATGAGTCTCAATGTCGGTTGCAACATTCGGATGGTATGGTCAGAATTTGGCATCAACAACATGCAGTGTGTTGCGGAAATTATGACGTTGATGTGCCAGAACTGTGCGATGGTGGTATAGTGGAGAGCATAGCTGCCTTCCAAGCAGTCGATTCCCGGCCATCGCAGCACTACTTTTGTGAAAAATCTGAATTTTCACACTTCAACATACTTGTTTCCATTAACTCTTAGAACGTCCTGTCTTCCTGTCTTCAGGCACACTGACTGAAGGGGATGTAGCTCAGTGGTAGAGCGCATGCTTTGCATGTATGAGGCCCCGGGTTCAATCCCCGGCATCTCCATTATTTGTGTTAATAAACCCAATAAAGTAAGAAAGAGTAATCAGCAACACTGATTGTTCCATAAAGGATGAATTATGTTCATAGTTAGACAAACTCACAAGATGAATTGGGCTTGCTATTGAACATCAATCCCTTCAAAAAGCTTTAATGTTCATGATGAGTATACATGGGACACATACATATATATGCATTTACACTCACCGGCCACTTTATTAGGTAAAATAACTGCTCCAACTGCTCTTCGATGGAAATTTCTAACCAGCCAATCACATGACAGCAAATCAATGCAATTAGGCACGTAGACATGGTCAAGAGAATCTCCTGTAGTTCAAACCAAGCATCAGAATGGGGAAGTACGGTGATTTCAGTGACTTTGAACGTGGCATGGTTGTTGGTAACAGACGGGCTGATCTGAGTATTTCAGAACCTGCCGATCTACTGGGATTTTCATGCAAAAACCTCTCTGGGGTTGACAGAGAGTCGTCGGAAAAAGAGAAAATATCCAGTGGGCGGTAGTTTCTTGAGGGCAAATGCCTTGTGGATACCAGAGGTCAGAAGAGAATGGCCAGACTGGTTGTAGCTGATAGAAAGGCAACAGTAACTCAAATAACCACTCGCTACAACCAAGGTATGCCGAAGAGCATCTCTGAATGCACAACACGTGGAACCTTGAGGCGGATGGGCCACAGCAGCAGAACCACACTGGGTACCACTCCTCTCAGCTAAGAATAGGAAACTGAGGCTACAATTCACTCAGGCTCACCAAATTTGGACAACAGAAGTTTGGAAAAACGTTGCCTGGTATGATGAGTCTCAATGTCGGTTGCAACATTCGGATGGTATGGTCAGAATTTGGCATCAACAACATGCAGTGTGTTGCGGAAATTATGACGTTGATGTGCCAGAACTGTGCGATGGTGGTATAGTGGAGAGCATAGCTGCCTTCCAAGCAGTCGATTCCCGGCCATCGCAGCACTACTTTTGTGAAAAATCTGAATTTTCACACTTCAACATACTTGTTTCCATTAACTATTAGAACGTCCTGTCTTCCTGTCTTCAGGCACACTGACCGAAGGGGATGTAGCTCAGTGGTAGAGCGCATGCTTTGCATGTATGAGGCCCCGGGTTCAATCCCCGGCATCTCCATTATTTGTGTTAATAAACCCAATAAAGTAAGAAAGAGTAATCAGCAACACTGATTGTTCCATAAAGGATGAATTATGTTCATAGTTAGACAAACTCACAAGATGAATTGGGCTTGCTATTGAACATCAATCCCTTCAAAAAGCTTTAATGTTCATGATGAGTATACATGGGACACATACATATGTATGCATTTAGGGCCAATCCCAATTCTCCTTCACTCGCCCTTCTTTTCTCCACTCGCACTTCTTTTCTTCCCTAAGCCCTAAAAAAGAAGGGGGCGATTTTAGGGCACTTGAGATCTAGGGCACTTGGCCCAGGTGCCTGTCCCATTTCTCCCTCTACCCCTCGTTTCCATCCCTACCCTGATCAGGAAGCTGAGAGCCAAAAGCTGTTTTAATTTCAGCTGTAGCTCTGTTAATATGGCACGTATATTCCATATAAAAAAATGTGCACAGAAATATTTACAAAAAAAAAAGTTTGCAGTGTATGTGCTGCTACTGCTGATGAGGTGTCCTGTCCACCATTTTCTCTAAAAGGTTCAGGAACCTGTCCATGTGTTCTTCATATAGTTTTGTACTTGTGTGGTTTTACTCACTTGGAAATACTTTTAAATTGTCTAATAAAACTTGTTACACAACAGTTTTCTCTTCTGGGGTTTCTCAAAGTAAGGTAATGTCTCAAATTATAAACTGTACAACGAGATCAATAGTAAAATAAGGATAGTGAGAGAATCTGCAGTAAAAAAGGCTTTATTTGCTATATTCAAATACAATTTTTAAAAAGAAAAAAGTAAACATTGCACGCAAAACAAAGAAAGGTGCTGTTTCATATAAAAAAATTTGCACAGAAATATGTACAAAAAAAAAAAATTGCAGTGTATGTGCTGCTACTGCTGATGAGGTGTCTGGTCCATCATTTTCTCTAAAAGGTTCAGGAACCTGTCCATGTGTTCTTCATTCTTTTGACATCTTCTGTCTTCTTTGGCGGCCTCAGCTTGAAGGAAGTCCTGCATAGAGAATTTCTTTTTTGGGGGGGATCGGGGGGAAAGTGGACCTGATGCCTGAAGCTTCCAGCTTCCTCTTCCAGCTGGTGAGGCAGAGCTTGAGGCCGATGTGCTCGCGTCTTCCAAAGTGTTCTGAGATAAAAAAAAAGATGGATACACATGTTGATTACACACATGACTGGACTATCATACACACCCACAACATCATACCAGGTTAATTATCACTGTATAAATAAAAATGACCTCTGTGCTTTCCTCTGAATTTGTCAGAGAGGACACCAGTGAGGATGGAGGGTCGATTATGTTCTGAAAAGAAAATAACAGTTAGAGAACCACCAGTCGTAGCACAAGCTAGCTATAGGAAGAAGGACTGGGGAATAAGATTGTGCTTTTTTACTGCTAAACTTACCATGAGTATTTGCAAGGGATCTTCATAAGACGCCAACAAACATGGAGGCTGGATTGAAGGTCTGGACCCAAAACCTCATGCATCTCTTTGTAGAAAGGCCATGAGGCTGCTGTGGCCTCCCCACTGTCTGTCCCGGAGCCGGTTTTAGGGGTTTTGAGGTCCTGCATAAGACACACACACACACACACACACACACACACACACACACACACACACACACACACACACACACACACACACACACACACACACACACACACACACACACACAGTTTACAGAAGATTATTAATAAATACTTTACATGTATTTTTTTTTGTTAAGCATCATCTCTTCAGCAGATAATACATTTACAGATACATTTCATTACATTACTTACCATAACCATAACCATTGCTTACCTTATATATTTTTTTAAGATTTTCCAATTTTTTGCCAATTTGTGCTGTGGTCACCTTTCCCTCCAGTTCCAGCTCTTTGATGAGTTTCCTGTAACAGAAAACAGTGATGAATAGTAGTTATACCATGGTTAAGGACCCCATCACAGATATTCTGCAAGCAGATAGCTAGATCACTCACTCCCACAGTGGTTTAGCAGCATATTTCTTCTTAGTAAAATTCTCCTCGTTGGTACCCCTAAAGCTTATTAGGTGTCGGACCTGATCCGGAGTCCCTGGAATGAAATGTGATTACTGCAATGCACAAACGTCCTCGTAAAAAGAAAACAAACAAACAAACAAAACGTTTGAACTATGATAACAAGGCAGCAAGCAACGTTATTACTTCGTAACCCCCCCCAAATAACGTTGCTGCCTTATAGTAATGTGAAATATCCAACAAATTTGTAGAAAATATGAGAGTTAACGAGTAGTTAACAGGACACGGCAATGTTATCTAGCCGACTCATCATGAACAGCCACATGTTGCATTATCTTACGTTAACTCAGAATCAGAATCAGCTTTATTGGCCAGGTTCTAACATTGTCCAACAAGTAATTTGACTCCGGTAATTTCACTCTTTGGTATTAAAAATAAACAATAAACAATGTGGTATTTCTGTGTACTGTTAAAACATACAAAAGCACTGTGATTTTTTTAATTCCATGGGACATTATACTTACATTTGTGGGTTTCCTTTTCAATATCCTGCTCTTTGCGGGTCGCCATTTGACTCAAAAAAACTGAAAAAAAAAAAATGCTTGCTTGCTCAAAATCGAGACGAGTCTGCAAAGGATGTTTTCCTCGGTCGGCGAGCTTTAAATAGACGCAGCCTACGGCGTAGCTTACGTAACCTACGGCGTCGCTTACGTAGGTTACGTAACCATATTCCGGCGCGATCTTAGCGAACAACGGACAAAAAAGGGATTATGTACATTCACTGAGTGAATATTATGAAAGTAAAATATTGGTTTGCGCCGAGAAATGTAATCAAAACGCATTTTTATGCAGAAACTAACTCAAAATATTGATTTTATTCCCAAAAAAACAAGAAATGTCCTCCATGTTTTTTTTTTGATTCAGTCCGCAAATGACGACGAAAAGCATTGTGGGAAATTTTCATACCCCCTCGCTCGCCAAGTCAGCATCTGAAATCCCTCGATTTGAAGGGGCTATTCTCAGCCCCTAGCCCTCGTTATGCCCCCTCCCCCTAGGTGAAAAGAGGAATTGGGACACCACTACCTTCACGGGAACGCGCAAAAGTTAGGGTTAGTGAAGAAAAGGAGGGCGAGGGGGAGTATTGGGACGCACCCTTACACTCACCGGCCACTTTATTAGGTAAAATAACTGCTCCAACTGCTCTTCGATGGAAATTTCTAACCAGCCAATCACATGACAGCAAATCAATGCAATTAGGCACGTAGACATGGTCAAGAGAATCTCCTGTAGTTCAAACCAAGCATCAGAATGGGGAAGTACGGTGATTTCAGTGACTTTGAACGTGGCATGGTTGTTGGTAACAGACGGGCTCATCTGAGTATTTCAGAACCTGCCGATCTACTGGGATCTTCATGCAAAAACCTCTCTGGGGTTGACAGAGAGTCGTCGGAAAAAGAGAAAATATCCAGTGGGCGGTAGTTTCTTGAGGGCAAATGCCTTGTGGATACCAGAGGTCAGAAGAGAATGGCCAGACTGGTTGTAGCTGATAGAAAGGCAACAGTAACTCAAATAACCACTCGCTACAACCAAGGTATGCCGAAGAGCATCTCTGAATGCACAACACGTGGAACCTTGAGGCGGATGGGCCACAGCAGCAGAACCACACTGGGTACCACTCCTCTCAGCTAAGAATAGGAAACTGAGGCTACAATTCACTCAGGCTCACCAAATTTGGACAACAGAAGTTTGGAAAAACGTTGCCTGGTATGATGAGTCTCAATGTCGGTTGCAACATTCGGATGGTATGGTCAGAATTTGGCATCAACAACATGCAGTGTGTTGCGGAAATTATGACGTTGATGTGCCAGAACTGTGCGATGGTGGTATAGTGGAGAGCATAGCTGCCTTCCAAGCAGTTGACCCGGGTTCGATTCCCGGCCATCGCAGCACTACTTTTTTGAAAAATCTGAATTTTCACACTTCAACATAGTGTTTTCCATGGAACTCGTAACTCTCAGAACTTCCTGTCTTCCTGTCTTAATGAGCACCCACCGAAGGGGATGTAGCTCAGTGGTAGAGCGCATGCTTCGCATGTATGAGGCCCCGGGTTCAATCCCCGGCATCTCCATTATTTGTGTTAATAAACCCAATGAAGTAGGAAAGGGTAATCAGCAACACTGATTGTTCCAAGAAGGATGACTTATGTTCATAGTTAGACAAACTCACAAGATGAATTGGACTTAATGCTTGCTATTGAACATCAATCCCTTCAAAAAGCTTTAATGCTCATGAAGAGTATACATGGGACACATACATATATATGCATTCACACTCACCGGCCACTTTATTAGGTAAAATAACTGCTCCAACTGCTCTTCGATGGAAATTTCTAACCAGCCAATCACATGACAGCAAATCAATGCAATTAGGCACGTAGACATGGTCAAGAGAATCTCCTGTAGTTCAAACCAAGCATCAGAATGGGGAAGTACGGTGATTTCAGTGACTTTGAACGTGGCATGGTTGTTGGTAACAGACGGGCTGATCTGAGTATTTCAGAACCTGCCGATCTACTGGGATTTTCATGCATAAACCTCTCTGGGGTTGACAGAGAGTCGTCGGAAAAAGAGAAAATATCCAGTGGGCGGTAGTTTCTTGAGGGCAAATGCCTTGTGGATACCAGAGGTCAGAAGAGAATGGCCAGACTGGTTGTAGCTGATAGAAAGGCAACAGTAACTCAAATAACCACTCGCTACAACCAAGGTATGCCGAAGAGCATCTCTGAATGCACAACATGTGGAACCTTGAGGCGGATGGGCCACAGCAGCAGAACCACACTGGGTACCACTCCTCTCAGCTAAGAATAGGAAACTGAGGCTACAATTCACTCAGGCTCACCAAATTTGGACAACAGAAGTTTGGAAAAACGTTGCTTGGTATGATGAGTCTCAATGTCGGTTGCAACATTCGGATGGTATGGTCAGAATTTGGCATCAACAACATGCAGTGTGTTGCGGAAATTATGACGTTGATGTGCCAGAACTGTGCGATGGTGGTATAGTGGAGAGCATAGCTGCCTTCCAAGCAGTTGACCCGGGTTCGATTCCCGGCCATCGCAGCACTACTTTTTTGAAAAATCTGAATTTTCACACTTCAACATAGTGTTTTCCATGGAACTCGTAACTCTCAGAACTTCCTGTCTTCCTGTCTTAATGAGCACCCACCGAAGGGGATGTAGCTCAGTGGTAGAGCGCATGCTTCGCATGTATGAGGCCCCGGGTTCAATCCCCGGCATCTCCATTATTTGTGTTAATAAACCCAATGAAGTAGGAAAGGGTAATCAGCAACACTGATTGTTCCAAGAAGGATGACTTATGTTCATAGTTAGACAAACTCACAAGATGAATTGGACTTAATGCTTGCTATTGAACATCAATCCCTTCAAAAAGCTTTAATGCTCATGAAGAGTATACATGGGACACATACATATATATGCATTCACACTCACCGGCCACTTTATTAGGTAAAATAACTGCTCCAACTGCTCTTCGATGGAAATTTCTAACCAGCCAATCACATGACAGCAAATCAATGCAATTAGGCACGTAGACATGGTCAAGAGAATCTCCTGTAGTTCAAACCAAGCATCAGAATGGGGAAGTACGGTGATTTCAGTGACTTTGAACGTGGCATGGTTGTTGGTAACAGACGGGCTGATCTGAGTATTTCAGAACCTGCCGATCTACTGGGATTTTCATGCAAAAACCTCTCTGGGGTTGACAGAGAGTCGTCGGAAAAAGAGAAAATATCCAGTGGGCGGTAGTTTCTTGAGGGCAAATGCCTTGTGGATACCAGAGGTCAGAAGAGAATGGCCAGACTGGTTGTAGCTGATAGAAAGGCAACAGTAACTCAAATAACCACTCGCTACAACCAAGGTATGCCGAAGAGCATCTCTGAATGCACAACATGTGGAACCTTGAGGCGGATGGGCCACAGCAGCAGAACCACACTGGGTACCACTCCTCTCAGCTAAGAATAGGAAACTGAGGCTACAATTCACTCAGGCTCACCAAATTTGGACAACAGAAGTTTGGAAAAACGTTGCTTGGTATGATGAGTCTCAATGTCGGTTGCAACATTCGGATGGTATGGTCAGAATTTGGCATCAACAACATGCAGTGTGTTGTGGAAATTATGACGTTGATGTGCCAGAACTGTGCGATGGTGGTATAGTGGAGAGCATAGCTGCCTTCCAAGCAGTTGACCCGGGTTCGATTCCCGGCCATCGCAGCACTACTTTTTTGAAAAATCTGAATTTTCACACTTCAACACAGTGTTTTCCATGGAACTCGTAACTCTTAGAACTTCCTTTCTTCCTGTCTTAATGAGCACCCACCGAAGGGGATGTAGCTCAGTGGTAGAGCGCATGCTTCGCATGTATGAGGCCCCGGGTTCAATCCCCGGCATCTCCATTATTTGTGTTAATAAACCCAATGAAGTAGGAAATGGTAATCAGCAACACTGATTGTTCCAAGAAGGATGACTTATGTTCATAGTTAGACAAACTCACAAGATGAATTGGACTTAATGCTTGCTATTGAACATCAATCCCTTCAAAAAGCTTTAATGCTCATGAAGAGTATACATGGGACACATACATATGTATGCATTCACACTCACCGGCCACTTTATTAGGTAAAATAACTGCTCCAACTGCTCTTCGATGGAAATTTCTAACCAGCCAATCACATGACATCAAATCAATGCAATTAGGCACGTAGACATGGTCAAGAGAATCTCCTGTAGTTCAAACCAAGCATCAGAATGGGGAAATACGGTGATTTCAGTGACTTTGAACGTGGCATGGTTGTTGGTAACAGACGGGCTGATCTGAGTATTTCAGAACCTGCCGATCTACTGGGATTTTCATGCAAAAACCTCTCTGGGGTTGACAGAGAGTCGTCGGAAAAAGAGAAAATATCCAGTGGGCGGTAGTTTCTTGAGGGCAAATGCCTTGTGGATACCAGAGGTCAGAAGAGAATGGCCAGACTGGTTGTAGCTGATAGAAAGGCAACAGTAACTCAAATAACCACTCGCTACAACCAAGGTATGCCGAAGAGCATCTCTGAATGCACAACACGTGGAACCTTGAGGCGGATGGGCCACAGCAGCAGAACCACACTGGGTACCACTCCTCTCAGCTAAGAATAGGAAACTGAGGCTACAATTCACTCAGGCTCACCAAATTTGGACAACAGAAGTTTGGAAAAACGTTGCCTGGTATGATGACTCTCAATGTCGGTTGCAACATTCGGATGGTATGGTCAGAATTTGGCATCAACAACAAGCAGTGTGTTGCGGAAATTATGACGTTGATGTGCCAGAACTGTGCGATGGTGGTATAGTGGAGAGCATAGCTGCCTTCCAAGCAGTTGACCCGGGTTCGATTCCCGGCCATCGCAGCACTACTTCTCTGAGAAATCTGAATTCTCACACTTCAACATACTTGTTTCCATTAACTCTTAGAACTTCCTGTCTTCCTGTCTTCAGGCGCACCGACCGAAGGGGATGTAGCTCAGTGGCTCACTCTGTGTCTCACTCATCATCGGAGGAGACCTCATCATGGTTCTGGACCCTGGAGTGGACAGGCTCAGTAATGTAGGCGGACACAGGAGTTGGCAGTCATCAAGTATTGTTAAGCAATACATGAATGATCTGGGTCTTTGCGATACATGGCGCTCTTTACACCCAACCCTTAGGAACTACACTTTTTTCTCAGCCGTTCATCACTCATATTCTAGGTTAGATTATTTTCTAGTCAGTAGCCCTCTGATGAGAGATATCTCAGAATCACAAATACACCCAATCAATATTAGTGATCACGCACCTGTTTCTTTCACTCTGGGGAAGAGGGGGAGCATATCATCCTCCAAAGTTTGGAGATTTAAAACATCATTGCTCAAACACCCCGACTTTACTAACTTTTTTAAGAAAGAATGGGATATTTTTTTGCAAAATAACGACCAGCCGGAAATATCAGCAAGCGTTCTATGGGAAGCAGGGAAAGCAGTAATTCGAGGCAAAATAATTTCCTTTTCCTAAATAAGAAAAAAAAAGACAACTTAAAAACAAAAGAATTAGAAGGTGAAATAAAGACGCTAGAGGAGGCCTTCCAGACCTCTGCAGATGAACGTATCCTTAACAGAATAAAGAAAACTAAAATAGAATTAAATAAAATAATTGACGCAAAAACGCAGTTTCTAGTACAAAGGCTTCGCCTGGAAAACTTTGCACATGCTAACAGATTGGGAAAATATTTAGCCAATCAATTAAAAATAAACAAAGAAAAAACAACCATAACATCTATTAAGGACCAGTCAGGGGAAGTTACACATGATCCCTGTTTAATAAATTTAGTCTTTAGAGACTTTTACTATAAATTATACTTGTCACAAATTGAACCATCTGATCAATCCATTAATGAGTTTCTTGGAGAAATTAACCTGCCAAAGTTACATCAGGAACAGGTTACGAATTTAGACTCACCGCTCTCAATAGGAGAACTCCATGAAGCTCTTCAACATATGCCCAAAAATAAAGCTCCGGGCCCAGATGGTTTCTCAGCTGAATTTTACAAGGAATTCTGGAGCATATTAGCACCAACATTTTATAAAATGATTCTAAATATTAGGGAGAATAAAAGCTTACCCTTAAATATGAACTCTGCTAATATTAGTCTTTTATTAAAACCGGACAAAGATCCCTTGCTCCCATCGAGCTACCGCCCAATTTCATTGATAAATGTAGACCTTAAAATAATTAGCAAGGCCCTTACTGAACGTCTGAAAAGAGTCACCCCTTCTATTATACATCCGGATCAAACAGGCTTCATTAAAGGTAGACATTCGTCTACTAATATTCGCAGATTATTAAATATTATAGACTATTCCAGTATCAATAAACAGGAAACTACTATTATATCCTTAGATGCGGAAAAAGCATTTGATAAGGTAAATTGGAAGTTTCTATTGGCAACCTTACATAAATTTGGATTTGGTGAATCTTTCATTGACTGGATAAAAATATTATACAGCTCTCCCAAGGCACGTGTAAGGACAAATGATCAAATCTCTACAAGTTTTAACTTGCAAAGAGGCACTAGACAGGGTTGCCCTCTATCTCCCTCATTATTTGCAATATTTATCGAACATTTAGCAGCAACTATTAGACAAAATCAAAATATTAAAGGTATACAATGCAAAATAGTAGAGCACAAAATAAGTCTTTATGCGGATGACGTACTCCTCTTCCTCCAGAACTCACGATCTTCACTATCACAGACAATCGCACTTATAGAGGGATTTTCATCTCTGTCTGATTATTCTATTAATTGGTCTAAATCCACTGTTTTGTGTGTTAACTGCAATTTTAGGAATATAACCAATACTCAATTACAATCAGGGAACATTAGATATTTAGGCATAAACATCTCCCCTAGGCTGTCAGAGTTAATAAAATTAAATTATGTTCAGCTTATAAAGAAAATAGAAGATGATCTTTCTAGATGGAGCTCTCTCCCCATTTCACTCATGGGTAGAATAGCCACCATTAAAATGATGGTTTTACCAAAAGTAAATATATTTTTTCTCAATGATACCATGCAAACCCCCTCTTTCCTGGTTTAAATCGTTGGACTCAGGTGTTTCAAAATTTCTGTGGAAAAATAAAATCCACGTATTAGTTTAAAGACATTGCAAAAATCTAAAGAATATGGAGGTTTAGAGCTACATAATTTTCAGTATTACTTCCTTGCTAATAAATTACAGTATATTGTAAAATGGTCAAAAGATCATCCTTTAGATAGTCAATGGCTGGACTCAGAGCAAGTGTTTTGCAACGAACTAGAAATCTCAGAGTTACCATTCATTAGTCAAAGTATCAAACGTCATCAATGTTTCAAAAGCATTAATATTAGCACAACGTTATCAGCTTGGTGGGAATTTCTTAAAAGGAACCCTGGCTATTAAGACATGTAGGTCTTAAAAGATAAATGTTGGTATCAATTATAACAATGTGATATAAAAAACCTTGTTGATGTCTTCGTTTTTATAAAATTTGAAATTATAATTTAACATGTAGGTCGCCATTGTTGTTTACATTTTGGGTAGTGACGTCAGACGGTGGCTCCTGCTAGCCCCCGTACACTGTTTTGACACCCAGAAACAGATGAAAACACACCTAAACAGGTGACGGCGCACCAGAAACACAGATCAAAACACAGCTAAACATTAAGGTGACGGCGCACCTACAAAAAAGTAAAAAAAAAAAAAAAAAAGTGCTGCACCATAAAGCATGAACTATAAAAACACCATAATACTCAGACAGACTAACCGACCACACGTTTCAACTAGCAGATAGCCGATGCTACAATAAAAACCCCAGCCAGATCCGGCAACATTAAATTAAATAAAGATGTTCTTGCCTATTTGACGCGAAGTCTGCGCCTCCCGTTTCGTCAAAGTCCCGGGCCAGTCCCCTCAGCCTCTGGTCTGTCATCAAACGGTAAACCAGCACCGAGGCCGGTTTTAGGGGGGGGCAGGGGTGGGTTATGTCCACCCAAACCTGCATCCTCCCCACCGCTGCTCCATCCCGGCGAGAGCGGAGAGCGGATGGCGGAGCGCTGCAGGCTCATAGAGCCACGGCTACGCCGACTACGGCTACGTAGGCTCCTGCGTAGACGGCGTAGCCTACGCCGTCTACGCAGGAGCCTACGCCGTTGACGCCGTAGCCTAATGCACTGGTAAGATGCGCACGACTTTGATCATTTTTGCAGATCTCACGTGCATCACAGAACTTTGATCCAGTTTGCCTGAACCGAGACGTCTTATGGGCTCCCTCGTCAGCCTCCACGGCCGGGAGAGTGCTGCTGATCTATGTTTTAGATACCTGTCCCAGTTAAACCAACGCGGCTTATCTTCCCAGAGCCACCGCTCTACGTCATCGCCCCCAGAATGCATTGCGCAAGTAAAACATGGCGCCTCCCGCAGGTCAAAATATGTGATAAACATTGTAGATTTTTAAAGCAATTAGATTATTTTATGTGTTTCTAACAACATATTTTAGTATAAGAGAACAATTGTGGCTAATTAGGGACTACAAGTCTTAATAACCAGGGTTCCTTTTAAAGTAGCTAAAATTTCACCTTTTCCACGTGATCGTACTCCCATATGGAACAACCCAGACATTGTGAAAAATGATAAAAAGATGGTTAATTTCGTTCAATGGAGAGATCAATGAATACGGTACTTACGGCACGTAATTGTAGGAGGACAGTTTGTACCTTTCAATACACTTATTGTTCAATACGGAGTTAGCAGGAATACATTTTTAGAGTATCAACAACTTAAGGCCATAATAAATAAAACATACAAAATTAGTCAATTAAACTTACAACTTCCCGCTAAGATAACAGATTTATTGAATCTAAGCACTTTAAAGTTGTTATCAAAACTCTAAAGGTTAATATCTAAACTGGACGATTCAGTCTCTCTTCCGATTTCCAAGTGGGAGGCGGATCTCTCTCTTAATACCGACCAGTTTTCTTGGTCACAAATATGCTTAAATACGTTTACTATGACTAAAAACCCAAACTTACAACTTATACAGTACAAAGTTCTTCATAGAATACATTATACTGGACAAAGGATGTTCCAGATGGGCTTTGTCACCTCTAATATCTGTTCACAGTGCACAGAGAACATTCCTGATAATTATATGCATGCTTTATGGCTCTGCACACCGGTACAGAGGTTCTGGAAGGAGATTTGTGAGGATTTATCCACATGGATCAACTACAGAATCCCAGTGTGCCCCACGGTATGTATAATAGGTCACCTGGGAGACATTGAAATAGAACCTAATTGGACACACCGGGTCCTCACTGCCTTATGTATCGCAAAGAAAACCATTCTAGTAAATTGGAAACAAAAATCCAGTTTATGTATCAACCATTTTAGGAATCTTTTATCAGACCATATTGGTAGTGAGATAATGTCTGCCTCCACTGAACAACATTCGGCTGAATTGCACTCTCTGTGGTCCCCGATTATTGGCTTCGTTACCTAGTGGGGGCGGGGGGGTGGTGATCTCGTAGCCCTTGGGGTTGGGGGTCGGCTTGGGGGCTGTGGGGCGCCGGCCTCTGGTGGCCCCTGGGGGGCGGTGGGGGGGGGCGGTGGGGCCCTGTCCCTGGCCGGTGGGGGCCTTGGGGGCCTGTGGGGGGGTTACCTCATGGCGGTGGGGGGGGGGGGGGTTGGCGGCTGGGGGGGCTCGGGGGGGGGGCTGGGGGGGCTCGGGCGGGGGGCTGTGGCTTGGGCGTCTCCGGGTCTCCCGGGGCGGGCTGGGCCGTGGACGTGGGAGTCCCACTCGGAGGGCACGGCCCTGCCTGGGTGGGGGGTGGCTGTCTGCGCTGGGGGGACATTGCTGCCTTGGTCCTCCGTCGCTGGGCGGGGGCCGAGTGCCCCTGCGGATGTGGGGACTCCGTGACCCTTGGGGTGTCCGCCGGGGTGGCCTCGGGGGGGGGGTGGGGCCGGGTCCGGGGATCGGGCCTCCCCTGACCGGGGGGTGCACGGCGGGCGCGGCGGCGGGGCGGCACCATTCCCAGGTGTCTATGTCTTATGTTGTCAGTATGAATGGGAGGATGTTGGACCGTTTCCCCCTCCGTCTGGGGACTCCGGCGGCGCCGGGGGCGCCCGTGGAGGTACGGTGGGGCCCTGGCCCGGCTCGGAGGGCCGGCCCCCGTCTACTGGATGGCCGGTGGGGGGGCGCGGGTGTCTTATCAGGGCCGGCTTTGCTGGTCCTGCCTCCTGGCTTCGGCCTCCGCTCCCCCTCCTTCCCCCCCTACACGATTCATATGCACATAGGAGAAGGGGCGGGGGGGTCCGGGTCGTGGGGGGCATTGTCCCGCGTGGCCAGGCACTCCCCGCCTGACAGTTTTAACAGCAAAATAGACACTGCACATTCAACACTTAATAAAGACATTTGACAGGGACACGTAGTTTGGGAGGGGGGGGTCGGTGTCAAATCGATACTTGGCCCTCCCCCTCCCTGTTTTTATGGCATTAATCACATGCACTCAACACCAGGGGCAGGAGGGGGTCCCACATCACCCGCGTTCCCTCACCGGCCTGGGATAGGTGGGTCGGGATACCCGGGCCCGGCGGGGCTCGCCGTGCAGCCTGGGGTGCCTTCTGGCGGTGCTGGACCCCCCCGGGGAGGGGGAAACGGTGCGTGATTGTGTGTCTGTGTCGGTGAGAATGCGGTATGGAAGGGTCCTGCCATGGAGGATTTGGGCCTCCATTGGCAGGACATCAAAACTTAATAATTTATCAATATTATATTATACAAAGATGGTTATTATTATTATTATTATTATTATTATTATTATTATTATTATTATTAGTATTATTATTATGTATAGTATATCATATTATTATTAGTATAGATATCGGATAGTTGAATGGATGAATGAATGGGATGCCTGGGTCTGGGGCCCTCCGTTATCGGGCCTGCACGGGTGTCGCCCTGTTGGGGGGTTCCCTCTCTCCGGGCCCGTCTCCGGTCCCCCCCGCTGCCTCTGCGGCGGGGCGCCCCTCTGGTCTTGGAGGGCCACTTTCGTGGGGGGCGGGTGCGCCTGCCCGCGTCGGCGGCCGGGGCGGCTCTGTCTCTCCGGGCAGGCTGGCCCCCTGCCGGGTGGGGGTCGTTGGCTTGAAGGGTGAGGGCCTCCTGGCCGCGTGTCTGGCCCGGGTGGCCGGGGATTGCCTGGGTCACGGTCCGCCGCCGCGGGATCCCTGGCTGCTTCTCCCCGCGCCGTGGGGGCCCCGCCCGCGGACCCCATCGGCCGCCGCCGGGGGGGGGGGAGGGCCTCGCAGGTGGTGGGTTGCCTTCCTCCTGCTTCTCCCCTCTGTGGGGTTGCCGGTGGCCTGGGTTCCGGGCTCTTCCGTGTCGGCCTCTGGTCTCGCGGGTGGCAGGGTTGCTGCCCCCCTCCCCCACTATAGATACACTTCAGGTAGAGCTTTGTTTGGTTTATTACACACACACACACACACACACACACACACACACACACACACACACACACACACACACACACACACACACACACACACACAGCCACTTAGTCACATGCATATACACAAACATACACAGCCATGGGCGCAATTTCCACTGGGGACAGGGGGGACATGTCCCCCCCACTTTTCAAAATCATGTTTTTGTCCCCCCCACTTTTTATAGTTTAAAAACTAACGGTAGGCTCAGCCTGTAATTGCGAATCATCAAGACACCCTTTGCGAAGGCTACTGACGGTACGGCAGCCCCGCTCCCGCTCCCTCCTCCCTCCCGTCTCCCCTCAGTGCTGCTCAAGGCTGATTTATGGTTCCGCGTTACACCAACGCAGAGCATACGGCGTAGGGTACGCGGCGACGCGCACCGCACAGTCGCCGCGTAACCAACGCCGTAACCCTACGGCGTAGGTTCTGCGTCGAATTAACGCAGAACCATAAATTAGCCTTCACAGACAGACAGGCAGGACGCGGCGCAGAAATGAAGAGGAGCCGGCAGCTCAGTTTAAAATCCATTTTTGCAGCGGGACAAAAAAGCAGCAGCACTGCTGTGTTGCAGGTAGGCTGTGCAGAGATCAGTAGCCAAATATTACTCAACTTATGTTATGTTGTAAATGGTTAGGTGATTTTGGTTTGTTTATAAGGAAAGGAAGGAATGAACATGATCTATTTTCATATTTCATATAGGAGAAATATGTGGAGACAGGCGCAAGTGAAGAAGTGCAGGCAGGAACCCAACCATGTTAGCCCAAAAGTGATTGTAGAACAGCATCTCAGCAACAAAACCTTAAGATCAAGAGAAGTTGTACTGTGAATTTCCTTGGCTCCATTATAAACAAGGAGTCAATGGAATCCTATGTTTTTTCTGTGCCCAAGCTTTTGAAAATGAAAAATCAAGCCTGGCCAAGAACTATGTTTCTCCAGAGGCCTGTAAGTAAGCCTGTAAAGCTTGATACTGTCTTAAGGTAAGAGCTGATTTGTTATGTGGCATGTTAATGTTGTGTTGTGTCAAAAATAGAGGATGCCCAAAGAGAAAGAGGTCACAAGATTCAAGACTCTTTTTTATCATTGTATAGCCCTAAACGAAAATAATAATAAATACATATATCAGGGGGAAAAAAAGTTAAAAAGTGTCTAAAAAAGTAAATCCATATTAAAATTGTTTGATTGTTTGCATTCACACACACACAGTCTTACAAAGCCACACTGCACATCCACGCTACAGCTACATGCACAAATTTACCGTTCCTACTTGTGTCCCCCCCACCTCTGAAAGTAAAGTTTCGCCCTTGTACACAGCCACACAAACATACACACACACACACACACACACACACACACACACACACACACACACACACACACACACACACACACACACACACACACACACACACACACACACGCATGATCATATACATAGACACACACACGCACACATAGACATACACACTGGCTTGTTCACCTGCATGCTGGCTCTCTAGTTTTTGGGGTTAGGTAGCGGTAGCGATAGCTTAGCTCAGACTGCGATCAGATCTCAAGATTTAGGTCGATTGCTGTTGTTGTTTTGGTTGGCTCCGTGCCGGTTTCGTATTTTGTTTGTGGTGTTTGTGCTTGACGTGTTTTTCCGTGTGTTCCTGCTTCCTGGATTGGCAGTGGATGTCGTCAGCCCCCCCCTCCCCCCCACAAAAAAAAAAAAAAAAATCACTGGGTTTGTATGTGTACATTTATGTATGTGTACGCATATGTATGCGTATATATATGTATATATATTAATTATAGTAATAATGCACTTATATATGCTTTTGGTTTCTACCGTCATGGTATCAATCATTAATATGTGTGCAGACAAGGGGAAAAAAAAAAAAAAAAAAAAAAGAACATCAATCCCTTCAAAAAGCTTTAATGGTCATGAGGAATATATATGGGACACATACATATGTATGCATTTACACTCACCGGCCACTTTATTAGGTAAAATAACTGCTCCAACTGCTCTTCGATGGAAATTTCTAACCAGCCAATCACATGACAGCAAATCAATGCAATTAGGCACGTAGACATGGTCAAGAGAATCTCCTCTAGTTCAAACCAAGCATCAGAATGGGGAAGTACGGTGATTTCAGTGACTTTGAACGTGGCATGGTTGTTGGTAACAGACGGGCTGATCTGAGTATTTCAGAACCTGCCGATCTACTGGGATTTTCATGCAAAAACCTCTCTGGGGTTGACAGAGAGTCGTCGGAAAAAGAGAAAATATCCAGTGGGCGGTAGTTTCTTGAGGGAAAATGCCTTGTGGATACCAGAGGTCAGAAGAGAATGGCCAGACTGGTTGTAGCTGATAGAAAGGCAACAGTAACTCAAATAACCACTCGTTACAACCAAGGTATGCCGAAGAGCATCTCTGAATGCACAACATGTGGAACCTTGAGGCGGATGGGCCACACTGGGTACCACTCCTCTCAGCTAAGAATAGGAAACTGAGGCTACAATTCACTCAGGCTCACCAAATTTGGACAACAGAAGTTTGGAAAAACGTTGCCTGGTATGATGAGTCTCAATGTCGGTTGCAACATTCGGATGGTATGGTCAGAATTTGGCATCAACAACATGCGCTGTGTTGCGGAAATTATGACGTTGATGTGCCAGAACTGTGCAATGGTGGTATAGTGGAGAGCATAGCTGCCTTCCAAGCAGTTGACCCGGGTTCGTTTCCCTGCCATTGCAGCACTACTTTTGTGAGAAATCTGAATTTTCACACTTCAACATACTTGTTTCCATTAACTCTTAGAACTTCCTGTCTTCCTGTCTTCAGGCGCACCGACCAAAGGGGATGTAGCTCAGTGGTAGAGCGCATGCTTTGCATGTATGAGGCCCTGGGTTCAATCCCCAGCATCTCCATTATTTGTGTTAATAAACCCAATGAAGTAAGAAAGAGTAATCAGCAACACTGATTGTTCCATAAAGGATGACTTATGTTCACAGTTAGACAAACTCACAAGATGAATTGGGCTTGCTATTGAACATCAATCCCTTCAAAAAGCTTTAATGTTCATGATGAGTATACATGGGACACATACATATGTATGCATTTACACTCACCGGCCACTTTATTAGGTAAAATAACTGCTCCAACTGCTCTTCGATGGAAATTTCTAACCAGCCAATCACATGACAGCAAATCAATGCAATTAGGCACGTAGACATGGTCAAGAGAATCTCCTGTAGTTCAAACCAAGCATCAGAATGGGGAAGTACGGTGATTTCAGTGACTTTGAACGTGGCATGGTTGTTGGTAACAGACGGGCTGATCTGAGTATTTCAGAACCTGCCGATCTACTGGGATTTTCATGCAAAAACCTCTCTGGGGTTGATAGAGAGTCGTCGGAAAAAGAGAAAATATCCAGTGGGCGGTAGTTTCTTGAGGGCAAATGCCTTGTGGATACCAGAGGTCAGAAGAGAATGGCCAGACTGGTTGTAGCTGATAGAAAGGCAACAGTAACTCAAATAACCACTCGCTACAACCAAGGTATGCTGAAGAGCTTTTCTGAATGCACAACATGTGGAACCTTGAGGCGGATGGGCCACAGCAGCAGAACCACACTGGGTACCACTCCTCTTAGCTACGAACAGGAAACTGAGGCTACAATTCACTCAGGCTCACCAAATTTGGACAACAGAAGTTTGGAAAAACGTTGCCTGGTATGATGAGTCTCAATGTCGGTTGCAACATTCGGATGGTATGGTCAGAATTTGGCATCAACAACATGCAGTGTGTTGCGGAAATTATGACGTTGATGTGCCAGAACTGTGCGATGGTGGTATAGTGGAGAGCATAGCTGCCTTCCAAGCAGTTGACCCGGGTTCGATTCCCGGCCATCGCAGCACTACCTTTGTGAAAAATCTGAATTTTCACACTTCAACATACTTGTTGCCATTAACTCTTAGAACTTCCTGTCTTCCTGTCTTCAGGCGCACCGACAGAAGGGGATGTAGCTCAGTGGTAGAGTGCATGGTCGCGGGTTCAATCCCCGGCATCTCCATTATTTGTGTTAATAAACCCAATGAAGTAGGAAAGGTTAATCAGCAACACTGATTGTTCCATAAAGGATGAATTATGTTCACAGTTAGACAAACTCACAAGATGAATTGGGCTTGCTATTCAACATCAATCCCTTCAAAAAGCTTTAATGGTCATGAGGAATATATATGGGACACAACACACTCTTTTATAAACTTTTAAAGTCAAGAACAATAAGAGGTTCCCAATAAGCACTTGCTTTTGTATTGCACTGCACAGTTAATGTTTCTTGGCTTTGGGAATATTCAAGCCATGGATACTGTGTGTACCAGTCTCTCTGGAAGCACCTGTTCCTGTTACCGTGCAGGGAAATACCTTCAGATGAGGCTGTTGGACCTGCTGCTCTGGACTGTGAGAGATCTGCAAATAATCATCAAAATAAGTCCATCAGTGTGAGGCTAACTGTTTAAATGACTGATAGATGACTGCTCTCATCCCAAAACACTTAACACATCACATAGGGAATGCTTATGAACTCAAAATACAGTATCAACCTCTCTCTTGATCCAATTTCACCAGGCTGAGAAGTTACTGTTTAAACTTTAACCAATTTCTCATCAAATCAGAACATCTACGGGTCTTATAAACATCTTACAAACAGAAATAACACTAAACCAAAGATCTGTCAGGTGTTCAGGGCCCTACCAACCAAAATATAACAAAACAATATACACACTTATTCACACTGAAAGCGTCAAGGGCGTCCCAACGCCAACATCTCGCCGCTTGGTGCATTCACGCTGAAAGCGTGGCGGGGGTGGGCGGGGTTTCAAGCTGCGCTGCAGAACTGAAGGGAACAGTGGGAACAGCCTACACATATAGCGTACACATCTTAATTTTCCTATTTCACCATAGATCACACTTTGGGACGCCTTCTTTATATTTTAGCGTTATTTCCGCGTAGATAAGAGTGAGTTTGATGCTCCTTAACAAGTTTGGTTCGCGGATCAACATCAACCCAGCGAGCCCTTGCTCCCGGTGGCTGATTTATGGTTCCGCGTCACACCAACGCAGAACCGACGGCGTAGGGTACGCGGCGACGCACACCGCACCGCGTCCCTACACCGTCGATTTAACGCGGAACCATAAATCAGACGAAGCTGCAGTCTGTCTGCGCTGATCACTGACACACCGGGTCGGAGCGGATTTGGTCATGATGTTTAACCTGTGTTTTGTGATTAATAAGCACGGGTTTTAATTATTTTTCGTTGGATCAATGTAGCAAATAAAATCGTTGGGACAATCCAGCTCCTCAACCATCAGATATGTGTTTCACGTAAGCAGTTCAGGTAAAAACGGCAGTCAAACCAGCAAAATGTCATTTTGCTGGATGAAATATATTAATTCCTGATAAAATAAATTTGTTAGTGCCCAGCTCTGCTCCTGTACGCATGTGAATCAGTGTACGTTTGTGTGTACATGAAAGTACAATCTGCATTGAGAGTTCTCGCTTCGGGAATCCTGGTGTGTGATTGGACGACGCCTCGGCGTCAACGCTGCTCATTTGCATAAAGTATAGTTTTTTCAACTTTTAAATGGACGCGCCGCGCCCGCCGCCCGACGCTCCCGCCACTCCCGCCGCTCCCGCCGCCTCTAGACGCCCGTTTTTCATAGACAATGAATGGCAGCCAGACGCCTATGACGCCCGTGACGCTTTCAGTGTTATGGATTCACAGGGTTATGTGGTGCTTCTCACACAGCGCAACATTTTTTTCTAGTGGTGACGTCATGCACAGCTCTACACTCGCGCTCTTTTAAACTCCGTATAAAACACTTAATTATGCCACCAAAGCTCATCACACTCACGCTACATTAAATTTAGCTTTAAGAGGCACTTGTTTTGCCATTTTCACCATATAATGACCTGGAAAACAGATTAAATGTCCGGAGAAATGAAGACATGAACCACACGTTTAGATTTCTGTGAGGGGAGGGGGGACGTCCCTTACTTCCGCGGTCTGGGCCCACACACACCGAGGCACACTGGGTTCCGCCCTATTTTCTCACGGACTAATACTTTGTCTCCTTACAAATGTAAGATTAAATATCATCAAAAATAAACATAAAGTCATATTTTTGAGTGTACATTAACTACCAATCAGGTCTGGGGGTGGCCACAGGGTGGCCAATGAGATTTCAGATCTCACCCTAGGCCACCCCTGAAATCGCCACTACCTCAGAGTTGAACCAGGAACCTTCTTGCTGTCTGGGAGTTGAACCAGGAACCTTCTTACTGTCTGGGAGTTGAACCGAACAAAGGCAGCAGTGCTTACCACCAAGCCACCGCGCTGCCCAGAGTTAATACGATTGTGGATAAATAAGATAAATCTATTGAATGTTTCTACAAGGCAGCTTCTTGTCTCTTTCATTTGCAGAGGGCACCACAGCGGCTCACTGCTTTCTGTACGTTGTTTGGTGTTGTTTTGTGTTTGTTATTTGTGTTTTACACCAAATCCCCTCCTGACACATCTACATATCGCTATTTTTCGTGGCTTGCAACACTTTCCCCCCATTCACACCATTAGCTTTCATACCTGTCAAGTTTTGGATTTAAAGATGAGGAAATGTTCCAGATCCACCAGCCCAACCCAGGTCCCGTATTACATTTTAAGACCGGTTTACAAGAAATATATAATAACGACCTGTCAACCTCTTACAAACTACAACTACGTGCTCAGAATCTCAGAAATGTTGTGGACATTCTTATGTGTGTAATTCCTATAATAGAGAATACATTAAAACACAAAAGGGAATTAAATGACATTCATTTATTTGACATGTTTTCAGTTTATTTACATATTGATTTCCTTCAAGTTAAACATTTACATTTTCTTTTAATTTGTCATTTCCACTCATGTTTCTCTGTTATTCGCTGAAGGATCATACAGATGTGCGAGGTTAGTGCCAACTCAGTTAGGAGAGGAACAAGAAAGCTTTTTATAAATGATTAGATGATAATAGGGGATAAACTAATGCTGCAGGAGGGCAGGATGGAGATGTGTGGCACTGGGGCACAAAAGATGCTGCTAGATGTCAGGCTGTTTACCCTTTCACTTAGCTTTCTCTGACAAAGTTACATTTCTTTTTAAAAACTTACTTTGAATGAAAAGTAATATGTATATAATAATCCAAGTTTAGTTTGGTTTATTTGCACATAAAACAGAACCTGTATAAACAGTAAAAACAATGGTCAAATGAAGCATTGTGCAGGAGGTGGAAGCCAAAAAAAGCTTATGAAAATGTCTCCCCTTTATAAAACAAACATAGCAATAACAGCAGTAACAGCAGCAGTAGTAGTGTGGCACATAGGATATTAATATACAATGATACAAATATCTTGCTTGATCTACTTAAAAAAATAAGTCAACTTTTTGCATGAGATTATTATGTAGATCAAGAAAGACTAGTCTTTGTATAAACGACTTAATTTTATGTAGTAAATAATACATTTTGCAAGCAGTCAACTTAATTGCATTATGTTTACTTTTATTATTCAAATTAATTTGACTTTAAAAAGAAAAAAATGTTGAGGGGATGGCACCTTAGAACGAGAGCTCCCGACAAGAGTGATTAAATCGCCCCAAAGTGAAATAATTAACATAAGAACTATACGAAAAAGAGTGTAAGAGGGCGCGAATGATGTCCAAAAAGCCCCGCAGAGGTAAAAAGTCACATGTTGAACAACCCGAAGACGACGAGTTGCAGCTAGCAGATGAGGCTAGCGCTAGCTCCCCCGCGGCTAGCCGCGGCTCCTCTCCCTCGCCCAGTTGTGATGACGCCGGACCGGAGAACGATGAGGACCAGGCAAACTTATCCATGATACTAAAAGAGTTGAGAGCCGTCGGGAAGGAGGTAAAAGAATTTAGGAAGGACACTAAAATACAGCTTCAGGACATTAGAGGAGAACTGGACAAAACTAATGCGAGATTAGAAGTTCTGGAAACCAGGGTGGCTGAGCATGAAGAAAAGCTACAAAACTCAGATGAGTTACTAGCAGAGATGATAACAATGCAGGAAACGCTTCAATTCAAACTGACATCTCTTGAAGCGTATTCAAGGAGGGAAACACTCAGACTGTACGGGGTCCCGGAGGGAGCTGAGTCTGGCGCACAATCTATGGCCCATTTTGTGGAGAAGCTGCTCAGGGAGAATCTCCCCATCCCAGAGTCAACGGCGCTGCAGATCCAGAGGACGCACAGAGCGCTTTCATCTCCTCCACCAAAAGGCTCCCAGCCCAGGTCGATCCTGGTAAAATTCCTGTGCTTTACCGTCAAAGAAGAAGTGCTCAGGCTGGCTTGGCAGAAGAAAGGTTTTACGTGGAACAACAACAAGATAAATGTCGATCACGATTATCCTCAGGAGATCATGGCCATGCGGAAGGAGTATGCTGACGTGAGGAGGATCCTGAAGGAAAAGAACTTGAGGTTCCGGACCATCTACCCTGCACGCCTGAAGGTTTTTTATGAAGAAGGAGCGTTAACTTATAACACGGTGGAGGATGCAACGGCGGATATGGCAAGCCGGGGGCTCCCGGTGAGGGTCATCGAGCCACCGGCAACTCTCAGAGAGAAACTTGAGAGGTGGCCGCAGTGGCGGCGCGCGGGGGGGCGGCGTGCGCGGCAGCCCGGAGGAGCTGCAGGTTACAAGGAGAAACTGCAAGTATTCAGACGGGAAAATAACTAATGTGACTGGAGGTGATATGTTTATGAGGTGGACTAATTGGTGAAATATAATTATTGTCAAGCGGAAAAGGATGGGGGTTCTCTTTCTTGAGGATGCCAGCATGGTGGAAGGCCCCCTAGCTCAGGGAGTTAGGGGTACTCCTTCAGAGTCCGAGGGAAGCAGTGGAAGTGTTTCACTGCTGGAAGTGTGGTCAGGAGCATTCATGCTTCAGTTAGATACCATATCTTTCTGTCTTTTTTTTCTTTACTCATTATTCTTTTTGTTGTGTTCTCACGGGAGGGTTACCTGCTGCTGCCAGGGAAATGTGATGTGGTCAGTTAATACTTCTTTATGTTAAATGAGCCAGTGAAAATTATTTCTTTTAATGTTAATGGGGTTCTTAACGTGATTAAGCTGAGCAAGATATTATCCAAATTAAAGAAGGAAAAAGCCCAGATTGCCTTACTTCAGGAGACGCATATGAACCAAACGGATCACTTAAGGTTGAAAAGAAAGGGTTTTAAACACGTGTTCTCCTCAGCCGCCAAACATAAACATAAAAGGGGTGTGGCTATACTTATATCTAATTCACTTAACTATGAACACATCTTGGAAACCAGCGATGATGACGGCAGATTTGTTAAGATTACGGGAAGGATCGAAGGGTCGGAAATTACTATACTAAATGTATATGCCCCCCCTGGGAGCGACTGGGTATTTTACAGGAATATGTTTGATTTAATGGTGGACTCTCGGGGCACAGTTATCTGTGGGGGGGACTTTAACTTTAGACTTAACCCCGAATTAGACTCCTCTAACCCGACCAAACAGGTTCGCCCACTCATAAGAAAAGTTAACTCTTATATGGAAGAAATGGGAATAATTGATGTGTGGCGAGAGCTACACTCTTCTGTCAGAGATTATACACACTACTCAGGCTCATTTAAAGTCTATGCAAGGCTGGACTATTTTTTTATGTTTAATGTGGACAGATTTAAGATAAAAGGATGTGAGGTACTAACGAGGGATTTATCTGATCACAGTCCCGTCTCTATATCAATACATGTGGCTAGGAAATCACGCAACACATTGTGGAAACTTAATTCGCACATACTTAATGACCCGACCATAGTATCCAAAATTAAGGAAAACATTAAAGAATTTCTAGAAATTAACGACACAGGGGACGTGTCACCAGCCATCCTATGGGATACGCTCAAAGCGGTAATGAGAGGTAAACTGATCTCTACTTCCTCTTACCTGAAGAGAATTAAAGGACAAAAACTAAAAGACCTACAGGTAAATCTGAAGCTGAAACAGCGGGAAGATATCAACAATCCGGACCCCACTATAAAACAGGAAATTAGGAAATTACAGGGTGAAATCAACGACATTTACACGCAAGAGGCCCAAAAGAATTTAATCTTTTTAAGACAGAGATATTATGAGATAGGAGGAAAATCGGCGAAATACCTGGCCTATAAATTGCGCAAACAACAGGAGGAAAGCGCAATATATAAGATTAAGAACCCTAAAACTATGATGTTGGAAACAAAAATTGAGAAGATTCAGGAATGTTTTGAGGCTTTTTACAGGGATTTATACTCACAACCTAACGTGTCTGAGGAGAACACCATCGATGTTTTTCTTAACTCTTTAGATTTACCCTCACTCCTGGACCCCCAAAATGAGGATTTAATAAAACCAATCTCAGCAGAGGAAATTAATACAGCCATCAACAGGCTAAAATCAGGAAAAGCAGTCGGGCCAGATGGGTACAATTCTCATTGGTATCGTAACCTAAGGACAGAATTAATCCCATTACTTCAAAAGACATTTAATTTTGTCCTGCAGGAGGGAATAATCCCGCCCTCCTGGAGGGAGGCAACCATTTCTGTTATCCCGAAAGAGGGGAAGGATAGACAGGAATGCGGAAATTATCGCCCAATTAGTGTCCTCAATCTGGATTATAAATTATTCACCTCTATTTTTGCTCGTAGATTGGAGACGCTGCTACCTGAACTAGTCAATCTAGATCAGACTGGCTTTATTCATCATAGACAAACATCGGACAACATCAGAAGAATATTACATATCCTAGGAAAAATACAAGAGGACAAAATTCAAGCTATTATAGGGAGTTTGGATGCGCAAAAAGCTTTTGACTCCGTAATTTGGGCTTTCTTGTACAAAACCATGAGAAAGTTTGGTTTCCATGATAAGTTTATCAGAGTGATTCAGGCGCTATATGATAAACCCTCAGCCCGTATCAAAGTCAATGGAGATCTATCTGGGTCTTTCAACTTGTATCGGGGGTGTAGACAGGGTTGTGCAATTTCGCCGCTCCTTTTTGATCTGTTCATAGAAGTATTAGGCCAATCAATAAGACAAAATGTAAATATCAAGGGTATTGTAATGTCAGGAGTTGAACACAAGGTGGCAATGTTTGCAGATGACGTGCTGGTCTGCCTGGGGGAGCCAGAAGGTTCATTTAATGAATTAATGTCCACGTTGTCTGATTTTGGTAAATTATCTGGCTACAAAGTTAATATTTCAAAAACTCAGGTGATGACATTAAACTATATAGTCCCTGCGA
The DNA here is from genome assembly GCF_033807715.1 of Cololabis saira. Lineage (NCBI taxonomy): Eukaryota > Metazoa > Chordata > Actinopteri > Beloniformes > Belonidae > Cololabis > Cololabis saira. The sequence goes on from NC_084594.1 coordinate 45,933,384, forward strand.
CTTTACGTAGGAAATTTAAGGTAAATTGGAAAAATGAGATCATTAAATATCTAGGTGTACACTTAACTAAGGATCTTTCAGGACTCTTCCGGGCAAACTATGTACCAATATCCTCGAAAATAAAAGCAGATCTGCATAGATGGAATCTGGTGCCCTTTCTGAGCCTTAGCTCAAGAATAAGCGCAGTAAAAATGAGTGTACTCCCCCGACTACTTTACTTGTTTAGGAACTTGCCTGTAGAGGTGAGTGAAACCCAGTTTAGGGAATGGAATAAATGGATCTCCAGATTTGTTTGGCAGGGCCGGAAACCGAGAATTAAATATGCCACCCTTCAACTTCACAAGGATTCTGGGGGGATGGGTCTCCCTTGTCTAAAGAATTATTATTATGCTGCTCAAATAGCTCCTCTACTATATTGGAGTAATGGAACATATGCGGCTAAGTGGAAGGAGCTGGAGTCTAATCTAGTAGATCCATTCCCCATTCAAGCTGTGTTGGCGGATGAGGGTATAATGTGTCAGTTACAAAAGCTGGGGAACCCATGGCTGAACCACACGTTTCAAGTCTGGCAGAAGGTGATTAATATGAGCAATATACATAGAATGTTGAGAATGTTCAGATGGTTTGCGTTTGATTCTGATTTTTCCCCCAACAGGCATGATTCTAGCTTCAAATCGTGGACAATGTATGGTTTTACAACATTTCTTTCACTCACTCATAAGAACACTGTATTCAGCTTTGAGGTTTTACAGGATAAACATGGCTTACAACGAAATGATTTCCATAGATATCTGCAACTACGATCTTATATTGATCGTGAATGTAAAATGACAGGTCTCTCAGATGTCGAATTAGAATTTTACCACATTTTGAAAAATGCCATGACAATGACTCCAGCCAACTCCATCTCCAAGCTGTACACAGCTATATCCCATGCCAATAATAGCGACACTCTTTACATCAAAGCTAAATGGGAAAGGGAAGCAAGGATTGACATTTCTGAGGAGACTTGGAGCAATATCTGGTCCTTCCAATGGACAACATCTAGCTCCATGGACTGGAGAGAGCATTGTTGGAAGAATATCATTAGATATTTCAAGACACCGTATCAGGAGAAATACAAAGGGGCAAATTTGCCATGTTGGAGACAATGTGGCTCGACTATGGCTAACCACTATCACATTTTTTGGGACTGCCCCAAGCTGAAGGTGTTCTGGAGGGGTATTCAGGCTTCAGTAAGCACAGTTTTTAACATTCAGAGATGACGTCATGAGTTCAGAGGTCTTGTTTACAAACGGATTTATTTATTTTATTTATTACACAGACAGCGCCGCAATGTTACAACAGGTCCTGGAAGCAGATCTAGTGATTCATAAAAGAAATGAAGAGTTTCGCGGCAATCATGTGTTATTTAGACGCTGCATCGTCTGTGTCCCGCTGTGCCCCGTTCACTACCGTTATATGGAGAAGCGGCTCGCAAAAAACTCCTAATATCTTCCGAAGGACTCCAAATGACACCAAACACCTCTGGGTGAGTATACAACCATAAAAAATGCCAGAAATAAGGTCCAGGTTGTAAAAAACCGAACTTTCCCTTTAATACCTGGTTGTGTGGAACACTGACAGGTTCCACTGAGATTTGAACTCAGATTACTGGAGTCAAAGTCCAGAGTGCTAACCATTACACCATGGAACCCTGCTCAGCTTTTATTGTGGTTTTATTGTGGTCCTGAAACCAGAACATGAGTGAAAAGCAATATGCGCCTGAGCATCTGACAGAGTGCTGTCCATGGTGCTAGGAGCGTCTGGGTGTTTAGGGTACCAGGGCCCTGGTCCTCCAGGCCTAAGGGCTGGATATTTCACTCCAGTGGCCGGTCGGGGGGGGGCTTAAAAGCGGGTCCCCGGGTTCGGACGGTGAGCTGGGTCTTTGGGTGGCTTCAGGTGAGCCGGGTTGTTGAGGTTGTTTAGTTGTTGTTGGGGTCTGGTGGTGATGCTGCCCACGCCTGGTGGTGGAAGCTCCTGGGGTCTGGTGGTGATGCTGCTGGAGTCTGGTGGTGATGCTAGTGGTGTCTGGTGGTGGAAGCTCCTGGGGTCTGGTGGTGGAGCTAGTGGTGTCTGGTGGTGGAGCTAGTGGTGTCTGGTGGTGATGCTCCTGGGGTCTGGTGGTGGAGCTAGTGGGGTCTGGTGGTGGAGCTAGTGGGGTCTGGTGGTGAAGCTAGTGGGGTCTGGTGGTAATGCTGCTGGGGTCTGGTGGTGGAAGCTCCTGGGGTCTGGTGGTGGAGCTAGTGACTGACATGTTTTGAAAACGGCGGGCATGACGAGAAAAATCCTGTAAAAAATCTCTCTAATATGTTTCTTTTTTTCCTGTAAAGTTGGACATTTTAAAGTTTAGGTAAATGGAGAATGACTGGCTTTTGGTCAGTTGTGGAACTGCAACGAAATTCATTTCTGCATAAGACCCAATGTGAGAAAGAGATGGTCGACCTTCCTGTGCCGAGCACCAAGAAGAGGACTAGAGTGGGTTTCCAAGTCCAAATAATATTATTGCAAAGTCATACATGTTTCCACCCAGTTTCGAACAGGGGACCTTTCGCGTGTTAGGCGAACGTGATAACCACTACACTACGGAAACTTGCATGCTTCCAAAATGGCAGGCGTAACGAAAAAAAAATCCTATCTTCAAATCATTCATGTTAGAAATAAATGTATGACTTCATATAAGTTGTCCTGTTGTGGTCAAATTAAAAATCATCCATGGGTATTACCATGCTGGGTAGAAAATACAAAATGTACCACAAGGGAATCCAACTGATTACTTTTGAAAGACAGTACTGGATAATAACTTCAAATTAGGCAGTCGTCTTGCACATTCAAACATTACTCGTTGTTGGCAGGATTCAAACCTGCGCGGGGAATCCCCAATGGATTTCTAGTCCATCGCCTTAACCACTCGGCCACAACAACCATTCAAAAGAGAGTGGGGAGTATCGGTCTATAGCCTTGAAAAGAAATGCAAAGCTCAAGTCTATCAATCCAGGCCAGTTCTTACAAAGCCTTGTGAACAATCTTGAGCAACGCTTGTCTTTGGAAGATGAGACCATCAAGGACCTCAGCATCCTTGATCAGAGTAAATGGCCATCAAACCCCAGTATCCGCCGTGGTGAAGAACAAGTTAAGCGACGATTTAACTTGTGCACAGACCAAGCACTGAATGGGATGCGGGACCTACTGGAAGAGCCAAACAGTGAGCCCAAAGACATAAAACCACTCATGAACTGTATGAAAACATTCCTTGTCAGCACAGCAGAGTGTGAGAGGAACTTTAGCCTTATGAACAATATAGTCACAGACAAGAGGGCTGTCCTACTGGTCTCAAACATATCAAACTTAATGATGATTAACATCAGCCCCCCTACTTCCAAGTTTGATCCCAGAAAGTATACAAGGACCTGGTTGAAGAGCCACCGTGCTGCCTCTTCTGTGCGTTCAAGACAGTGCAGTGTGAAAACCCCTGCAGAAAGCAAGTCTGTCTGGAATATACTGTAGTACAGGGGTAGACAGGCTGTTAACAGGTTTAAAAACCTGCACTGACAATAAATCTTTTGTTCAAAATCAGTTATTTGATGTTTACAGTTCATAAGTATATTAAACTACATACCTAAGTACTTACCTGAAGTGCCTTGAACCAACTGTGAACACTTATTTAGAAACCCAGCATTGGATTGAGAGAGTATTGCACTGTGGTTTTCATGAATATGTTGTAAAATGTATATATTTGTGTTCATTGTTAACTAAATATTGTTATTTTGTAACATTGTTTGTTGAATATATTGTTGAATTATTTGAATGTTAAGAATAAACTAATATCTGACCAAAACACCATGTTTGCGTCATGTTAAATATGTTATATTCATGCATTAGGCCGCCTGTGTAGGACCAGTAATATCTGCAAACTGCTCCTTGACAAATAATGTTAATTTTATAATAGTGGCATACTCTGGCCTACACTATCTGTTGCAATTCAGCTGTTCCAAGAGACAGTTTACAAAAGAAACTACTTGAAAGGTGAGAGAATAGTTGTCAAATTGTCATGTGTGGATTGACTAAGGAATAAGGAATAGTTCACTCAAAATGCATAATTATGTAGTTGTCTCACCCTATAGTCTGTGAGCCAGTATTGATTGCAAAATACTGGCCCCCTGACCCAGGGTCGGCCTGGGTCAGGGGGACCCAGGCCGACCCACAGAGTAACAACTCCCGGGAGGTGTGGCAGGGAATACAACACATCACTAACTTCAGAGGCAGTGATGTGTCAACCGCAGACCTGAGTGCACCACGAGCAGAGGAGCTGAATGGCTTCTTTGCTCGCTTTGAGACACCACAGCAGCACTCAGCTGCTCCAGCCCCTCCCACCCCCCCACCAGGATCCTCCATCACTCCACTCACTGTACAGGAGCATGATGTCAGACGGGTGCTCCTGACAGTGAACACCAAGAAAGCTGCCGGCCCAGACGGAGTTCCAGGGAAGGTGCTCAGCGCGTGCGCCCACAAGCTCACCCCCACCTTCACCAGGATCTTCAACACCTCCCTGGCCCAGGCAGTCGTCCCGTCCTGCCTGAAATCTGCTACCATCATCCCGGTGCCGAAAAAGTCTCCCGCCACCAGCCTTAATGATTACCGCCCAGTGGCCCTCACCCCGGTAATCACCAAGTGACTCAAGAGACTAGTTCTTCACCGTATTAAGAACCACCTCCCCCCGGACTTTGACCCATTCCAGTTCGCCCATCGAGCTAACAGATCCACTGAGGACGCCATCGCCGTAGCTCTACACTCTGCTCTGACCCACCTGGAGCAGCAGCAGAGCTACGTCCGGATGCTTTTCGTGGACTACAGCTCTGCATTTAACACTATAATCCCGGACATTCTCATTAGAAAACTGACCTCCATGGGCCTGCCCCCTCTCACATGCACCTGGATAAAAAACTTTCTCACCAACCGTCCCCAGAATGTGAGACTCGGCCCCCACCTGTCCTCCACCCGCCTGCTGAGCACCGGCTCTCCACAGGGCTGTGTGCTGAGCCCCCTCCTGTACAGCCTCTACACCAATGACTGCAGTCCCACCCACAACAACAACCTGATAGTGAAGTTTGCGGACGACACGACGGTGGTCGGACTCATCTCAAAGGGGGACGAGGCAGCTTACAGACAGGAGGTCCTGAAGTTGACAGCCTGGTGCTCAGAGAACAACCTCACTCTGAACACCGGGAAAACCAAGGAGATCATTGTCAACTTCAGGAAACAGAACACTGACCCAGCCCCCCTCTACATCAACGGTCAGAGAGTGGAAAGGGTCCACTCCTTCCGGTTTCTTGGCCTCCTCATCTCCGACAGCATCTCCTGGTCGGAGAACATCACCGCCATCACCAAAAAGGCTCAGCAGCGGCTGCACTTCCTGAGAGTCCTCAGGAGATACAAGCTGGACTCCAACCTGCTGCTGACCTTTTACCTCTCATCCATCCAGAGCCTGCTGACGTACTGCATTACAGTCTGGTACGGCAGCTGCACTGCTGCGGACAGGGAAAGGCTCCAGAGGGTGGTGAAAGCAGCGCAGAGGATCATCGGCTGCCCTCTCCCCCCCCTCACGGACATTTACACCTCCCGCTGCCTCAGCAGAGCCACTAAAATCATAAAAGACAGCTCCCACCCCGGCTCCGACCTGTTTGACCTGCTGCCTTCAGGTAGACGCTACAGAGTCATCAGGTCAAAAACTAACAGACTCAAAAACAGTTTTTTCCCCAAAGCCATAATCGCCCTGAACAATATGTGAATCATCCTCATTACTGTCTCTTTAAATAACTGTGCAATACTTCTCCCGGACTCTGTGC